>NC_092002.1:25419583-25579805 GCF_044704955.1 Pristiophorus japonicus
CCTGGATTTGTTTCCAGTACATTGGATTTAGGATTTGCTACTGGTGTATCAAAACTATCTGATGAGTCAGAAATAATTGAATCATTCCCACCTTCAACTCCTTCCATGTCTGTCGGTAAAATATGATCAATGTGAACAAACCTAACCTGTCCATTATCAAACATCTTTACCAAATATGTGCAAGGAACACATCTTCACCACTCTTCCTGGTAACCACTTTACCCATTTATGGTGATGGTTCTTCACTCTCACCTTCTGGTTTAATTTCACACTTCTCTCTTTTACTCTACCTCTATCATGATTCTCTTTCTGTCTTAATTGTGTCTCTTCTACGGACTGTGCCAAGTTTGGTTTTAACAATGAGAATCTGGTTCGTGGCTGTCGTTTGAGAAACAACTCTTTTGCTATTCTACCAGTAGTTTTATGAGGAGTATTTCAATATGTAATCAAAAAATTAGGCAATTTGTGATCCAATGACAACTGTCGTTTCCTTGGATTTGGATCTAACATTTGTTTTATGAGGGCACGTTTTACAATTTGTACAGTGTGCTCTGCTGCACCATTCGAAGCAGGATGGTATGGTGGAACCTTGGTATGTTTCACACCATTTTTGCTCGTAAATTGTGCAAATTCTTCTGAACAAAATTGTGATCCATTATCCAAAACAATTTCTTCAGGGAGGCGAAATGAAGAAAATAATTTTCGTAAAATGTCCAATGTTTTACTTGTTGTTATTTTCCACATTGGAAACACCTCAACCCACTTCGAATGGCTATCAATCACAATGAACAATTGTTGTCCTTCTAACTCAGCAAAATCAATATGTAGCCTTTGCCAAACCCTGGGAGGCCATTTCCATGGCTGTAATGGTACTGGTGGTGGTTGCTTGCTTACCGATTGACATGTCGTACACTGACTCACGATGTACTCTATATCTTTATCAAGACCTGGCCACCATGAATAACTGCGTGCAAAACTCTTGGTCAAGCACATTCCCAGGTGCTGGGCATGGAGGTCTCCTAATAATTTGGACCTGAATTTATTTGGTATAACCACTCTTGCACCCCACATGATACAATCTTTATCGACTGATAATTCATTCCTACGAATGAAGAATGGATGTGTATCTTTGTCTGTTACCTGGTTTGGCCATCCATTTGCAATATACTCATACCCCTTTGACATCACTGGGTCACGTTTGGTTGCTCTACCAATCTCTTCAGCTGTGACTGGCAGTTCATCAATGTATGAAAAATAAAACACTTCTTCCCTATTGGGTGTAACTTGTGATGGGGAAGGCAATCTAGACATAGCATCAGCATTACTGTGATCAGCTGATCGTCTATATTCAATATCATATGTATATGCTGAAAACATCAAAGCCCATCTCTGTATTCGGGCTGCAGCTAATGTTGGAACTGGGGACTTTGGATGGAGGATTGCTGTCAGGGGCTTATGGTCCATAACGATGGTAAACTTATGACCATACAAGTATTTGTGAAACTTCTTGATCCCAAAAATTAATGCCAAAGCTTCCCTTTCAATTTGCGCATAATTACTCTCACTGGCAGAGAGTGCGTGAAGCAAAAGCAATTGGTCTCTCCTCCCCACTACTTGATTCATGAGAGATTACTGCCCCAACTCCATATGGAGAGGCATCACATGCTAGTTTAATCTCATTAGATATCTCATAGTGAACTAACATGGTGCTCTCTACCAATTTGCTTTTACACTCCTTGAATGCTGTATCGCATTCTTCTGACCACTTCCAATGGACCTGTTTTTTCAAAAGTTCATTCAGTGGATGTAATATTGTTGCCAAATTTGGTAGGAACGTCCCATAATAGTTCAAAAGACCCAAAAATGAACAAAGTTCAGTGACATTCCTGGGAGTGGGTGCATTTCTTAATTGCATCCAATTTTTCCATGGTTGGATGTAAACCATCTTTGTCTACTCTGTACCCTAAGTACTCCACTGAGTTTTTAAATAACTCACACTTATGAGCAGACACTCATACTCTGTGTTTCTCTAGCCGTTTGAGGACTTCATTCAATATGTTATTATGAATTTGCCTATTTGGTGCTGAAATAAGTATGTCATCCAAATAACATACGACCCCTTCAATACCTTGCAAAATCTGGTTCATCACCCCTTGGAATATGGCAGGGGCGGAAGACACTCCAAACGGTAGCCTATTAAATTGATATAGGCCTAGATGAGTATTTATAGTCAAACATGACTTGGACTCCTCATCCAGTTCAAGCTGTAAGTAGGCATTCGTAAGATCCAGTTTTGAGAAGATCTGACCACCTGTCAGTGTTGTGAACAAATCTTTTATATTCGGCAATGTATTGGGGAGATTATCTTCAAGAACCTGGTTTACGGTTACTTTATAATCACCACACAATCTTACCTTACCATCAGACTTAGGTACAACAACAATGGGTGTAGCCCAATTACATCGATCTATCTTACAAATAATGTTCTCAGTCTTTCGTCTTTTGAGTTCTTGCTCAACTTTCTCCTTGAGTGCATATGGCACGGAACGTGGCTTGTAGTAAACCGATCTAGCGTCCTTCTGTACCCTGACACTCACCTTGAAGCCTTGGATCGGACTGCCCGTTTCACAGAACACCTTCGGATACTGCTTGATAACTTCACCTGTTGATGAAAATCTCGCTTTCACACAGAAAATCTTACTCCAATCCAGCTTCAGTGAGCTCAACCAATTTCTTCGTAGTAAGGCATACTTGTCTCCTTTCACTACAATTAGAGGTAAGTTCTGAAATTGATCTTTATATTTCACCGGTACAGTGATACGACCTACCACAGGAATTTTCTCTCCCGAGTAGCCTCGCAGCTCTATCTTGGATTTCTCCAGTTAGAAATCATGTAATTTGTCGAGGTGCAGTGACTCCGGTATTACATTCACGGATGCACCCGTGTCGATTTCCATTGGTATCTTGAATCCCGCAACATCTATGTGGATTTTGATGCTTTCCGAATCGCTGTCCGTTAACCTCATGCTCCTGATGACGTGTAACTCTAACATCTCCTCATCCTGTTGTTGTTCATGCGATGTAGTCTCTTGGGATTTCTACTCATAGCTTTGAACGCTGGACTCATAGCTTTAAAAGCTGGTATACCCTTCAGTCGGCATGCCTTCGCAAGATGCCCAGTCTTTCTGCAAAAGAAACACTTTGCCTTCACGTATGGACAACTTTGAGCAATGTGTTGTCCCAGGCACCTATAGCATGACTTCGACGCTCTGTGAGAATTTCCAGTTTCTGAGACTTTGTGCCTCCACCGTCTTTTATCTTGATCCTGCAGGTGATTTACCTCGGTTGATTGACGACCGTAATTCTCGGGAATATTGTTCGGCCGTGCCCATCGACCTCGCTGTCTGACAACCAATCTCAAAAGTCAAGTCATCCGTCGTCAATAACTTCCTTCTGATCGCATCATTTTTCACCCCACAAACAAAACGACCCCGTAATGCTCGGTTTTGAAAGTTTCCAAAATTACAGTGCATCGATAGCTTTTTTAATGCTATGATGTAATCACTGATACATACATCAGTCTTTTGATTCCGAAACCCGAAACGATAGCTTTCAGCAATTTCTAACGGTTTGGGGTTATAGTGCTGCTCCAGCTTCGTTAAAATCTTTTTAAGCGTTGTGTCCTTTGGCTCGTCAGGCACAAGCAGATTTACAAGGGTTTCATACAATGCCGGGCCTGCCACCGATAAGAAGATCGCTTTCTTACGTTCCAACATAGTCCGGTTCTGGACGGCATTGTCTGGAACTTCAATTATGTTATTTGCAGTGAAATACATTCCTAGTCGATCCACATACACTTTATAATTGGGGAAGTCATAACGGGGAACAAAGAAATGGTGGACCAATTGAACAAGTACTTTGGTTCGGTATTCACGAAGGAGGACACGAACAACCTTCCGGTTATAAAAGGGGTCGGGGGGTCTAGTAAGGAGGAGGAACTGAGGGAAATCCTTATTAGCCGGGAAATTGTGTTGGGGAAATTGATGGGATTGAAGGCCGATAAATCCCCAGGGCCTGATGGACTGCATCTCAGAGTACTTAAGGAGGTGGCCTTGGAAATAGTGGATGCGTTGACAGTCATTTTCCAACATTCCATTGACTCTGGATCAGTTCCTATGGAGTGGAGGGTAGCCAATGTAACCCCACTTTTTAAAAAAGGAGGGAGAGAGAAAACAGGGAATTATAGACCGGTCAGCCTGACATCGGTAGTGGGTAAAATGATGGAATCAATTATTAAGGATGTCATAGCAGTGCATTTGGAAAGAGGTGACATGATAGGTCCAAGTCAGCATGGATTTGTGAAAGGGAAATCATGCTTGACAAATCTTCTGGAATTTTTTGAGGATGTTTCCAGTAGAGTGGATAAGGGAGAACCAGTTGATGTGGTATATTTGGACTTTCAGAAGGCGTTCGACAAGGTCCCACACAAGAGATTGATGTGCAAAGTTAGAGCACATGGGATTGGGGGTAGTGTACTGACATGGATTGAGAACTGGTTGTCAGACAGGAAGCAAAGAGTAGGAGTAAATGGGTACTTTTCAGAATGGCAGGCAGTGACTAGTGGGGTACCGCAAGGTTCTGTGCTGGGGCCCCAGCTGTTTACACTGTACATTAATGATTTAGATGAGGGGATTAAATGTAGTATCTCCAAATTTGCGGATGACACTAAGTTGGGTGGCAGTGTGAGCTGCGAGGAGGATGCTGTGAGGCTGCAGAGTGACTTGGATAGGTTAGGTGAGTGGGCAAATGCATGGCAGATGAAGTATAATGTGGATAAATGTGAGGTTATCCACTTTGGTGGTAAAAACAGAGAGACAGACTATTATCTGAATGGTGACAGATTAGGAAAAGGGGAGGTGCAAAGAGACCTGGGTGTCATGGTACATCAGTCATTGAAGGTTGGCATGCAGGTGCAGCAGGCGGTTAAGAAAGCAAATGGCATGTTGGCCTTCATAGCGAAGGGATTTGAGTACAGGGGCAGGGAGGTGTTGCTACAGTTGTACAGGGCATTGGTGAGGCCACACCTGGAGTATTGTGTACAGTTTGGTCTCCTAACCTGAGGAAGGACATTCTTGCTATTGAGGGAGTGCAGCGAAGGTTCACCAGACTGATTCCCGGGATGGCGGGACTGACCTATCAAGAAAGACTGGATCAACTGGGCTTGTATTCACTGGAGTTCAGAAGAATGAGAGGGGACCTCATAGAAACATATAAAATTCTGACGGGGTTAGACAGGTTAGATGCAGGAAGAATGTTCCCAATGTTGGGGAAGTCCAGAACCAGGGGTCACAGTCTAAGGATAAGGGGTAAGCCATTTAGGACCGAGATGCGGAGGAACTTCTTCACCCAGAGAGTGGTGAACCTGTGGAATTCTCTACCACAGAAAGTTGTTGAGGCCAATTCACTAAATATATTCAAAAAGGAGTTAGATGAGGTCCTTACTGCTAGGGGGATCAAGGGGTATGGTGAGAAAGCAGGAATGGGGTACTGAAGTTGAATGTTCAGCCATGAACTCATTGAATGGCGGTGCAGGCTAGAAGGGCCGAATGGCCTACTCCTGCACCTATTTTCTATGTTTCTACGTTTCTAAAATGTTCCCGGTCATGTCTATATTCCCCCAAATGTCCAATTACACCTGTCATTTTAATCTCTAGCTGTTCACACCACGTGCTGTATTTTACCTAGGATTTTTTAGCTTTTTCCAAAGTCAGAAACTTCCAAAATCTCTCTGTCGGCTGGCTGAATCCTTCCCCAACAAAATTAAAGCTTTAAATCATCCGAAAAATCCCATCTCGCCGTCAAACATGATATTTTCACAGAGCACAGCACACACAGCTCCTACCATGGCAGGCAGCTCTCTCAGAAGCCACCGTAAATCTGTCTGGTTCTGTTTAATTATTAACCCTGCATTTGCAGTACACAATACGTCCACATCCACAGTGTGGAGCTACAAATATTACAAGCTTACAGACATTACACTCTCTCTGTCTCTCTCAATCTCTCTCACTCTCTCTGTCTCTCTTTCTCTCTGTCTCTCTCTGTCTCTCTCTCTCTCTCTCTCTGTCTCTGTCTCTCTCTCTCTGTCTCCCTCTCTGTCTGTCTCTCTCACTCTCTGTCTCTCCGTCTCTCTCTCTCTGTCATTCTCTCTCTCTCTGTCTCTACATCTCTCTCTCTCAGTCTGTCTCTCTCCCTCTCTCTCTGTCTCTCTCTCCATCCCTCTCTCTCTGTCTCTTGCTCTCTCCGTCTCTCTCACTCTCTCTTTCTCTCTGTCTCTCTCTCTCTCTCTTTCTCTCTCTCTCTCTCTCTCTGTGCCTCTCTATCTCTCTGTCTCTCTCTCTCTCACTCTCTGTCTCGCTCTCTGTCTGTCTGACTCTCTCTCTCTCTCTCTCTTTCTCACCGTCTCTCTCTCTCTGTCTCTGTCTTTCTCCCTCTCTCTCTCTCTCTCTCTGTCTCTCCATCTCTCTCTCTGTCTCTCTCTCTCTGCATCTCTCACACTCTCTCTCTCTGTCTCTCTTACTCTCTCTTTCGCTCTGTCTCTCTCTCTCTCTGTCTCTCTCTCTCTCCATCTCTCTCTGTCTCTCTCTCTCTGTCTCTGTGTCTCTCCCTCTGTCTGTCTCTCTCTCTGTCTCTCTGTTACTGTCTCTCTCGCTCTCTGTCTCTGTGCGTCTCTCTCTCTCTGTCTCTCTCTGTCTCTCTCTCTGTCTCTCTCTCGCTCTCTCTCTCTCTCTCTGTCTGACTCTTGCTCTCTCGCCCTCTGTCTGTCTCTCCGTCTCTCTCTCTCTCTCTCTCTCTGTCTCTCTCTTTGTTTCTCTCTCTCTCTCTGTCTCTGTCTGTCTCTCTCCCTGCCTCTTTCTCTCTGGCTCTCTCTCTCTCTCTCTGTCTCTCTCTCCATCTCTCTCTCTCCGTCTCGCTCACAAACTCTGTCTCTGTCTCTCTCACTCTCTCTTTCTTCCTGTTTCTCTGTCTCTCTGTCTCTCTCTCTGTCAACAGAGATAATGGCTAGCTGAACAGCGATTCATGTCCTTGCAATGGACAATGCGGCCAGTAATGGGGCCATCAACTCCTGTTATTGGTGCGCTTCGGGACAGTTACAGAGACAGTCATAGATGATCAACTGGTAATGGACCTTTTGTTTCCAACAATAGGGCCTCTAGCTCATGTTGGAGGTGTGGAGGCAAATACCCAGCCAGAGCTTGCAGGTATCAGCAACATACCTGCAGAAACTGCAACGTCAGCGGTCACTTGGCGTGTATGTGCAGGAAGCCTGCAGCCAGGTTGATGTACGAGGAGCCCGGGCCCGATGTAAGCCCTATGAGGCCAAATAAATACCAGGGGAAATTGCTGGAAGCTGAAGTTCAGCGAGTTCATGTGGAGCACATATACAGTTCATACACCAGGACACCACCGATAATGATGAAAGTGCTCCTCAATGGCATCCCAGTATTAATGGAGCTACACACAGGGGCCAGCCAGTCCCTGATGGGTATCAAACAGTTCGACAAGTTGTGGGTATCCAAGGCCAGGAGGCCAAAATTATTGCCGATTGACGCACAGTTGTGGACCCACAAAGATTCGGAGAACAGGTTGCCACTCTGGATTGTCCCGGGGGACGGTCCCGCACTACTGGGGAGGAGTTGACTTGCTGTCATGAACAGGAAATGGGGCGATGTCAATGCAATTTCTCTGTGGAGTGAGTATCATGCTCACAGGTCCTGGACAAATTTAACTCACTATTTCAACCCGGCATCGGCACTTTCATGGGGACCAAGGGAGTGATTCACATAAACCCGGATGCCAGGCCAGTACACCACAAGGCCAGAGCGGTGCCGTACGTGATGTGGGAAAAGATAGAAGGCGAATTGGACCGCCTGCTGAGGGAAGGCATCATCTCGCCAGTCGAATTCAGTGACTGGGCGAGCCCGATTGTGCCGGTGCTCAAGGCGGATGGGTCGGTCAGGATATGTGGTGATTACAAGGCCACCATCAATCGGCTGTCACTCCAAGACCAGTACCCACTACCGAGAGCGGAGGACCTCTTTGCGACGCTTTCCGGTGGCAAACTTTTTCAAAATAAGACCTGACCTCAGCTTACATGACCCAGGAGCTGGCGAGTGAGTCGAAGAAGCTGACCACCATCACGACACACAAGGGGTTGTTTGAGTACAACAGATGTCCGTTCGGGATTCGCTCGGCCGCCGTGATCTTTCAACGAAATATGGAAAGCCTCCTCAAGTCGATTCCAGGGACGGTGGTTTTTCAGGACGACATCCTCATCACGGATCGCGATACTGAAGAACACCTCCACAACCTGGAGGAGGTGCTACGTAGACTGGACCGGGTAGGGCTGCGACTGAAAAAGGCGAAGTGCGTCTTCTTAGCTCCAGAGGTAGAATTCCTGGGGAGGAGGGTAGCAGCAGACGGGATCAGACCTACTGCATCCAAAACGGAAGCGATCCAGAGAGCACCCAGACCCCGTAACACGATGGAGCTGCGTTCGTTCCTGGGGCTCCTGAACTATTTTGGTAACTTTCTTCCCAAATTGAGCACGCTGCTAGAGCCGCTACACTTGCTCCGATGCAAAGGTCGCGATTGGGTCTGGGGGGACAGCCAGGAAAGAGCTTTTAATAGAGCACGCAATTTGTTATGCTCCAACAAACTGATAACGCTATATGAACCGTGTAAGAAACTTGTGTTAACGTGCGATGCGTCGTCCTATGGGGTCAGGTGTGTGTTGCAGCATGTTAATGCCAAGTGTCAGTTACAGCCGGTAGCTTATGCCTCCAGAAGTATGTCCCAGGCAGAAAGGGGCTACGGGATGGTAGAAAAGGAAGCACTTGCATGTGTATATGCGGTAAAGAAAATGCACCAGTACCTGTTAGAAACATAGAAACATAGAAAATAGGTGCGGGAGTAGGCCATTCGGCCCTTCTAGCCTGCACCGCCATTCAATGAGTTCATGGCTGAACATTCAACTTCAGTACTCCATTCCTGCTTTCTCGCCATACCCCTTGATCCCCCGAGTAGTAAGGACCTTATTTAACTCCTTTTTGAATATATTTAGTGAATTGGCCTCAACAACTTTCTGTGGTAGAGAATTCCACAGGTTCACCACTCTCTGGGTGAAGAAGTTCCTCCGCATCTTGGTCCTAAATGGCTTACCCCTTATCCTTAGACTCTGACCCCTGGTTCTGGACTTCCCCAACATTGGGAACATTCTTCCTGTATCTAACCTGTCTAACCCCGTCAGAATTTTAAATGTTTCTATGAGGTCCCCTCTCATTCTTCTGAACTCCAGTGAATACAAGCCCAGTTGATCCAGTCTTTCTTGATAGGTCAGTCCCGCCATCCCGGGAATCAGTCTGGTGAACCTTCGCTGCACTCCCTCAATAGCAAGAATGTCCTTCCTCAAGTTTGGAGACCAAAACTGTACACAATACTCCAGGTGTGTCCTCACCAAGGCCCTGTACAATTGTAGCAACACCTCCCTGCCCCTGTACTCAAATCCCTTCGCTATGAAGGCCAACATGCCATTTGCTTTCTTAACCGCCTGCTGCACCTGCATGCCAACCTTCAATGACTGATGTACCATGACACCCAGGTCTCTTTGCACCTCCCCTTTTCCTAATCTGTCACCATTCAGATAATAGTCTGTCTCTCTGTTTTTACCACCAAAGTGGATAACCTCACATTTATCCACATTATACTTCATCTGCCATGCATTTGCCCACTCACCTAACCTATCCAAGTCACTCTGCAGCCTCACGGCATCCTCCTCGCAGCTCACACTGCCACCCAACTTAGTGTCATCCGCAAATTTGGAGATACTACATTTAACCCCTCATCTAAATCATTAATGTACAATGTAAACAGCTGGGGCCCCAGCACAGAACCTTGCGGTACCCCACTAGTCACTGCCTGCCATTCTGAAAAGTACCCATTTACTCCTACTCTTTGCTACCTGTCTGACAACCAGTTCTCAATCCATGTCAGCACACTACCCCCAATCCCATGTGCTTTAACTTTGCACATTAATCTCTTGTGTGGGACCTTGTCGAACGCTTTCTTAAAGTCCAAATATACCACATCAACTGGTTCTCCCTTGTCCACTCTACTGGAAACATCCTCAAAAAATTCCAGAAGATTTGTCAAGCATGATTTCCCTTTCACAAATCCATGCTGACTTGGACCTATCATGTCACCTCTTTCCAAATGCACTGCTATGACATCCTTAATAATTGATTTCATCATTTTACCCACTACCGATGTCAGGCTGACCGGTCTATAATTCCCTGTTTTCTCTCTCCCTCCTTTTTTAAAAAGTGGGGTTACATTGGCTACCCTCCACTCCATAGGAACTGATCCAGAGTCAATGGAATGTTGGAAAATGACTGTCAACGCATCCACTATTTCCAAGGCCACCTCCTTAAGTACTCTGGGATGCAGTCCATCAGGCCCTGGGGATTTATCGGCCTTCAATCCCATCAATTTCCCCAACACAATTTCCCGGCTAATAAGGATTTCCCTCAGTTCCTCCTCCTTACTAGACCCCCCGACCCCTTTTATAACCGGAAGGTTGTTCGTGTCCTCCTTCGTGAATACCGAACCAAAGTACTTGTTCAATTGGTCCGCCATTTCTTTGTTCCCCGTTATGACTTCCCCTGATTCTGACTGCAGGGGACCTACGTTTGTCTTTACTAACCTTTTTCTCTTTACATATCGATAGAAACTTTTGCAATCCGCCTAATGTTCCCTGCAAGCTTCTTCTCATACTCCATTTTCCCTGCCCTAATCAAACCCTTTGTCCTCCTCTGCCGAGTTCTAAATTTCTCCCAGTCCCCAGGTTCGCTGCTATTTCTGGCCAATTTGTATGCCACTTCCTTGGCTTTAATACTATCCCTGATTTCCCTTGATAGCCACGGTTGAGCCACCTTCCCCTTTTTATTTCTATGCCAGACAGGAATGTACAATTGTTGTAGTTCATCCATGCGGTCTCTAAATGTCTGCCATTGCCCATCCACAGTCAACCCCTTCAGTATCATTCGCCAATCAATCCTAGCTAATTCACGCCTCATACCTTCAAAGTTAGCCTTCTTTAAGTTCTGGACCATGGTCTCTGAATTAACTGTTTCATTCTCCATCCCAATGCAGAATTCCACCATATTATGGTCACTCTTCCCCAAGGGGCCTCGCACAACGAGATTGCTAATTAATCCTCTCTCATTACACAACACCCAGTCTATGATGGCCTCCCCGCTAGTTGGTTCCTCGACATATTGGTCTAAAAAACCATCC
Source organism: Pristiophorus japonicus (assembly GCF_044704955.1). NCBI lineage: Eukaryota > Metazoa > Chordata > Chondrichthyes > Pristiophoridae > Pristiophorus > Pristiophorus japonicus. The sequence goes on from NC_092002.1 coordinate 25,430,936, forward strand.
CTTATGCACTCCAGGAAATCCTCCTCCACCGTATTGCTTCCAGTTTGGTTAACCCAATCTATGTGCATATTAAAGTCACGCATTATAACTGCTGCACCTTTATTGCATGCACCCCTAATTTCCTGTTTGATGCCTTCCCCAACATCACTACTACTGTTTGGAGGTCTGTACACAACTCACACTAACGTTTTTTGCCCTTTGGTGTTCTGCAGCTCTACCCATATAGATTCCACATCATCCAAGCTAATGTCCTTCCTAACTATTGCCTTAATCTCCTCCTTAACCAGCAATGCTACCCCACCTCCTTTTCCTTTTATTCTATCCTTCCTGAATGTTGAATACCCCTGGATGTTGAGTTCCCAGCCCTGATCATCCTGGAGCCACGTCTCCGTAATCCCAATTACATCATATTTGTTAACATCTATTTGCACAGTTAATTCATCCACCTTATTGCGGATATTCCTTGCATTAAGACACAAAGCCTTCAGGCTTGTTTTTTTAACACCCTTTGTCCTTTTAGAATTTTGCTGTACAATGGCCCTTTTTGTTCTTTGCCTTGAGTTTCTCTGCCCTCCACTTTTCCTCATCTCCTTTCTCTCTTTTGCTTTTGCCTCCTTTTTGTTTCCCTCTATCTCCCTGCATTGATTCCCATCCCCCTGCCATATTAGTTTAACTCCTCCCCAACAGCACTAGCAAACACTCCCCCGAGGACATTGGTTCCGATTCTGCCCAGGTGCAGACCGTCCGGATTGTACTGGTCCCACCTCCCCCAGAACCGGTTCCAATGTCCCTGGAATTTGAATTCCTCCCTGCTGCACCACTGCTCAAGCCACGTATTCATCTGAGCTATCCTGCGATTCCTACTCTGACTAGCACGTGGCACTGGTAGCAATCCCGAGATTACTACTTTTGAGGTCCTACTTTTTAATTTAGCTCCTAGCTCCTTAAATTCATTTCGTAGGCCCTCATCCCTTTTTTTACCTATGTCGTTGGTACCAACGTGCACCACGACAACTGGCTGTTCTCCCTCCCTTTTTAGAATGTCCTGCACCCGCTCCGAGACATCCTTGACCCCTGCACCAGGGAGGCAACATACCATCCTGGAGTCTCGGTTGCGGCCGCAGAAATGCCTATCTATTCCCCTTACAGTTGAATCCCCTATCACTATCGCTTGCCCACTCTTTTTCCTGCCCTTCTGTGCAACAGAGCCAGCCACGGTGCCATGAACTTGGCTGCTGCTGCCCTCTCCTGATGAGTCATCCCCCTCAACAGCACTCAAAGCAGTGTATCTGTTTTGCAGTGGAATGACCACAGGGGACCCCTGCACTACCTTCCTTGCACTACTCTTCCTGCTGGTCTTCCATTCCCTCGCTGGCTGTGGACCCTTCTCCTGCGGTAAGACCAACTCGCTACACGTGATACTCACGTCATTCTCAGCATCGTGGATGCTCCAGAGTGAATCCACCCTCAGCTCCAACTCCGCAATGCGGACCGTCAGGAGCCGGAGGTGGACACACTTCCCGCACATGTAGTCGTCAGGGACACTGGTGTTGTCCCCGTGTTCCCACATGGTACAGGAGGAGCATATCACGTGACCGAGCTGTCCTGCCATGACTTAACCCTTAGATACACTTAAATTGGCGACAACAATGTTAAAAGTTACTGACTAATAAAGAAAAAGAAAAACTACTCACCAATCAGCAGCCAATCACTTACCACGTTGGCTGTGACGTCACCTTTTGATTTCTTTCTACTTCTTTTTTGCCTTCTCTCCCAGCTGGAGCTGCACCGGTACGCTTCTCTTGACTCCCGCCTCTCTTGACTCTCCCCAGACTGCTGAGCCTTTTATAGGCCGCTGCCTCTCTTGACTCCCGCCTCTCTCGACGCTCCCCGGACTGCTGAGCCTTTTATAGGCCGCTGCCTCTCTCGACGCTCCCCGGACTGCTGAGCCTTTTATAGGCTGCTGCCTCTCTCGACTCCCGCCTCTCTCGACGCTCCCCGGACTGCTGAGCCTTTTATAGGCCGCTGTCTCTCTCGACTCCTGCCTCTCGCGACGCTCCCCGGACTGCTGAGCCTTTTATAGGCCGCTGCCTCTCTCGACTCCCGCCTCTCTCGACGCTCCCCGGACTGCTGAGCCTTTTATAGGCCGCTGATTCTCTCGACTCCCGCCTCTCTCGACGCTCCCCGGACTGTTGGCAGGAAATTTGAGCTGGAGACAGATCACAAACCCCTAACGTCCCTTTTGGCCGACAACAAGGCCATAAATGTGAATGCATCGGCCTGCATACAGAGGTGGGCACTCATGTTAGCCGCCTATGACTACACAATTCGGCACAGACCGGGCACCGAAAACTGCGCCGATGCACTCAGCAGGCTCCCACTAGCCACCACTGAGCGGGGAGCTGAGCATGGTGCTGAGATGGTCATGGCTGTTGAAGCTTTCGAAAGCGAAGGCTCACCTGTGACAGCCCGTCAGATTAAAGTCTGGACAAATAAAGACTCGCTACTGTCTTTAGTTCAGAAATGTGTCCTGAATGGGGACTGGGCAGCCACGTACGGGGCATGCCCTGAGGAATTTAAACCGTTTCATAGGCGCAAGGATGAACTCTCGATTCAGGCCGATTGCCTACTGTGGGGAAACCGCGTGGTCATGCCCCAGATGGGCAGAGAGGTGTTCATCAGAGAACTCCACAATGAGCACCCAGGCATTGTCATGATGAAGGCAATTGCCAGGTCACACGTTTGGTGGCCAGGGATAGATGCAGACCTGTAACTTTGTGTTCGCAGGTGCAACACGTGTGCTCAGCTGGGCAACGCACCCAGGGAAGCCCCCCTTAGCCCCTGGTCCTGGCCCGCCAAGCCATGGTCACGCATCCATGTGGACTACGCATGTCCTTTCATGGGAAAAACGTTTTTGGTTGTAGTAGACGTCTACTCCAAATAGATTGAGTGTGACATTTTAAATTCAAGCACGTCCTCTGCCATGGTAGAAAGTCTATGGGCAATGTTCGCCGCCCATGGTCTACCGGACGTCTTGGTCAGCGACAATGGTCCGTGCTTCACAAGCACTGAATTCCAGGACTTCATGGCAGGCAATGGAATCCACCATGTCAGAACGGCACCGTTCAAGCCGGCCTCAACGGCCAGGCAGAACGAGCAGTGCAGCTCATCAAACAGGGGTTGCTCAGAATCCAAGGGGGTTCCCTATAAAGCCGCTTATCACGCCTCCTGTTGACCAATAGATCCCGACCACACTCGCTCACAGGGATTCCACGCACAGAGCTGCTAATGAAAAGGACGCTCAAAACCAGGTTATCCCTCATACACCCCACTATGAAAGTAATTGTTGAGAGCAGGCGTCAGTCACAATGTGACTAACATGACAGGAATGCGAGGGCACGATGTATTGATGTCAATGACCCTGTTTTTGGCCTTAATTATGCTGCAGGGCCCAAATGGCTTGCAGGCACTGTGATTGTCAAAGAGGGAAATAGGATTCTGGTAGTTAAACTTACCAATGGACAAATCTGTCGGAAACACGTGGATCAAACTAAAAGGAGGTTCAGCAACCCCATAGAAGAAGCAGAGGAAGAACACGGTGTAGAGTTCACTCCACCACAGGTGACCGAACACCGGAACCAAGTGGAGGAGAGCCAAGTCACTGTGGGCAGTCCGGACAGGCCTGAGGCACTGCAAACAGCAGACACTCAGGCCAGCGCCCAACAACCGGAGCCTCAACTCAGGCGCTCTACAAGGGAGCGTAAACCACCAGAGAGACTCAACCTGTGATCCCAATAAGACTTTGCGGGTGGAGGTGATGTCATGTATTCAACTATCATTGTAACCCATGTATAATCTGACCTAAGTTGTACACCTTGAGAACATTAACCACACGGGGCAAACTTGTGGGAGACACTCCGAACCTGGACTTTCCGGTATAAAAGGGGAAGCTCCATCCACCGTCTGGCTCTTCAGGTCTTGGTAATAAAGGTAACTGGTCACAGAGTGTCCTTCTCTCAAGTATGGGCCTCGTGTGCATTTATACTGTAAGTGTAAAGTCCTGACCCTGCAGTGCAGACTTACACGAGGCACATGCTGAAGTCAAGGTCACTCAGAACCTGCACCTTTATTTCACAGCTCTCGAATGCCACACTTGCCTGAGACCTGCCTTAAATACCTGTGTGGAACAGGTATGCAGTGTCTCCTGCAAGTGCACCCCTGGTGGTAAGGTATGCTTGTGGTTACAGGTCATCTCTAGTTACAGTCATGTATAGCATGGTAAGATACAGTTATATACAGTAGTGTGAGATACATGACATCCCCCTCCCCCAAGGTCTTATTGTCTTTTTAGATTCAGTCTCTCAGGTGGTCTACGCTCTCGTGTGGAGCGTCTTAGTTGTGGTTCAGTTGTTTGCCTTGGTGTCTATTTTTCTTTCGGTGTGATTGCTGGTATCTCGCCTGGGCTGTCTGTTTCGTTCAGTATGATTGTTAGTATCTCGCCTGGGCTGTCTGTTGGGATTGCCCTTTCCTCAGGTTGTTCCCTCTGTCTGTCCACCAGGTGTGATGTGAGTTCCACATTGTAGTCTGCCTCTGGTTCCGCAGTGTTGGTAAATCTACTTTTGACTTGGTCTACATGCCTCCGGCAGGTTTGGCCATTGTCCATTTGTACCACCAGTAGCCTGTTTCCTTCCTTGCCTGTTACTGTCCCTGAAAGCCATTTGGGACCCCTGCCATAGTTTAGCACAAACACTTTGTCCCCTATCTCATTCCACCTCCCCCTCGAATTTCGGTCATGGTACTCGGTTAACTTACGGCGCTTTGCCTCAACAATTTCAGGGAGGATTAACGAGAGCCTTGCCTTTAAGGCCCATTTCATTAATAGTTGTGCGGGGGAACCCCAGTCAACGAATGCGGACGAGATCTGTATGCTAGCAGCAGTCGCGACAGGCGGCTCTGCAGCGTGGGACCTTGGATTTTTAGCATGCCTTGTTTAATAATCTGCACTGCTCGTTCCGCCTGGTCATTGGAGGCCGGCTTGAACGGTGCCGTCTTAACGTGATTTATTCCGTGGTCAACTATAAAATCGTGAAATTCTGCGCTGGTGAAGCACGGACCATTATCACTGACCAATATGTCAGGAATTCCGTGCGTTGGTTCTAAGGCTCTCCACAGTGGTGGAGGTGGTGCTCGAGTTTAAAATGGTGCATTCGATCCACTTTGAAAATGCATCAATGACTACGAGGAACATTTTGCCCATGAATGGGCCCGGATAGTCTACGTGCACCCGCGACCACGGTTTGGTAGGCCAGGGCCAGGGGCTCAGGGGGACTTCCCTGGGGGAATTACTGAGTTGGGCACAAATGGTGCACCGACAGACGCAGAGCTCCAAGTCCACGTCAATGCCAGGCCACCAGACGTGGGATCTGGCTATGGCCTTCATAAGGGCGATCTCCAGGTGCTCGCGATGGAGCTCCTGGACAAACGCCTCTCTGCCTCGCAAGGGCATAACTACTCGGCTGCCCCACATTAGGCAGTCTTCCTGTAGTGATAGTTCATGCATGCAACTATGGAAAGGTTTGATCTCCTCAGAGCAGGCATCGCGAGCCTCTGCCCAGTCACTGGTTAAAACACATCTTTTTACTAAGGATAACGTGGGGTCGCTGGTCGTCCAGGCTCTGATTTGGCGAGCCGTCATGGGTGAACCTGTGGATTCAAAGGCATTGATTGTCATGACCATCTCACAGTCCTGTTCGTCGGACCCTTCCGTGGTTGCCAGGGGTAGCCTGCTAAGCGTGTCGGCACATTTATCTGTGCCTGGTCTGTGCCTTATGGTGTAGTCGTAGGACGCCAGCATGAGTGCCCACCGTTGAATGCGCGCCGAGGCGTTGGCGTTTATTGCCCTGCTCTCAGATAGCAGGGACATGAGGGGCTTGTGGTCGGTTTCTAATGTGAACTTGGCCCCGAAAAGGTATTGGTGTATCTTTTTGACACCATACACGCACGCGAGCGTCTCTTTCTCCACCATTCCGTACCCGCGCTCCGCCCGCGAAAGTGACCTGGAGGCATAAGCTATGGGTTGTAATTTACCCACATCATTGACATGTAAAACGCACCCGACCCCATACGCTGACGGATCACATGTAAGAACTAACTTTTTACCTGGGTCAAAAAAGGCCAAAACACTGTTGGAACACAGAAGGTTGCGTGCCTTATTGAAGGCGCGTTCCTGGGCGTCCCCCCAAAACCAATCGCACCCCTTCCTGAGTAGCACGTGGAGAGGCTCCAGCAGCGTGCTCAAGTTCTGCATAAAGTTCCCAAAGTAATTGAGTAGCCCGAGAAAGGCACGCAGTTCCGAGACATTCCGGGGCCTGGGTGCCAGGCGAATTGCTTCGGTTTTGGACTCTGTTGGGCAGATTCCATCAGCGGCAATTCTTCTGCCCAAAGATTCAACCTCGGGCGCGAGAAACAGGCACTTGGATTTATTAACTCATAGGCCTACCCGACTCACAGGCTGCGGAGTTTATGACCCCGATGCAGGCATTGCCCTGGGGATTAAACTCCCCAGTACTATGAGCGCCCAGCATGATGAACTGTCTGCGGTGGTGTACGTAGTCACACACCCCGAAGAATTCCCTACCCCATACACGATTTGCTCGGACAGTTTGTTCACATGCAATGAGTGTACGGAGTACCTGGCTATTTGGTCCTGCCGCGGATACACATCCGCAGACAGGAGACCCCTGGCGATTAAGCCCCTACTGGAAAAGATCATGAAAGCCGTAGGGGAGGAAGGGAATATCTACCGGTATATACATAAGGTGAAGGCACATTCCACCACAGAACCCCATAGCGAGGGAAACCAGCAGTCTGACATGTTGGCCAAGCAAGGTGCCCGCACGTCAAGCTCTGGGATCCATACAACCCAGGACCCATTGCAGTGGTTAGGGGCAGGATAGGGACGGCAGGGCAGGCAGGGATACCTTTGCCCCCGGACCTAAAAACAGTTCAGACTCAAGACCCCGTCCTCAAAACTGTCCTGAACACGCTAGCTAAAGGGGAAAGGATAGACGGCCCATACGACACTGCAGCACTTGCCATTAAAGAAGGCATGTTGTTCAGGGGGGAGCAATGAGTAGTACCGCAACAACACCGGAGAGAATTCCTCCAGCTGGCCCACGAGGGTCCAGGAGCAGGACACCCCGGTCCTGAGACCACTTGGCAACGGGTGGAACAGGCAGGGTGGTGGCCAGGACTCAGGGAAGGCGTCCGCGAGTTCTGTGCTAGCTGTCTGCTGTGCGCGGCCAACAACCCAACCCCCAGAAAATGAAGGTGTCTATGGGACATATCAGGAGGGTAGAGGGACCCTGGCAGTCGATCCAAATCGATTACATCAGGCCCATACCCACTGCACTCGCACTCTCTCTTTCTCTCTCTGTCTCTGTCTGTCTGTCTCTCTCTCTGTCTGTCAGACTCTTTCTCTGTCTGTCTGTCTGTCTGTCTCTCTCTCTGTCTCTCCATCTCTCTCTCTGTCTCTGTTTCTCTCTCTCTCTCTCTGTCTCTCTCTCTCTGTCTGTCTGTCTGTCTCTCTCTGTCTCTCTCTCTCTCTGTCTCTCTCTCTCTCTCTGTCTCTCTCTCTCTGTCTGTCTCTCTCTCTCTCTGTCGTCCGTCTTTCTCTCCCGCTCCTTGTCTCTCTCTCTGTCTCTGTTTCTCTCTCTCTCTGTCTCTGTCTCTCTCTCTCTGTCTGTCTCTCTCTCTCTCTGTCGTCCGTCTTTCTCTCTCGCTCCTTGTCTCTCTCTCCATCTCTCTTTCTCTCTGTCTGTCTCGCTCTCTCTGTCTGTCTGCCTCTCTCTCTGTCTCTCTGTCATGTATCTTACATTATTACATATAACTGTATCCTAACATGCGATACATGACTGTAATAAGATATGACCTGTAACTACCAGCATACCTTACCACCATGGGTGCACTTGCAAGAGACAGGTATATAAGGACAGGTCTCAGGCAAGTGCAGCATTCCAGAGCTGTGAAATAAAGGTGCAGGTCCAGAGTGACCTTGACTTCACTACATGCCTCGTGTGAATCTGTACTGAGGGGACAGGACTTTACAGTGGCGACGAGTTACGGGATTACAGAATCCACAGAATGGCGAACAACGGATCAGATGAAAAGTACAATGCGGGAGACAATTGGGAGGACTTTATAGAAAAGCTCCAGCAAAGCTTTGTAACCAAAGACTGGTTGGGCGACGATAAGGCAGACAAGAGAAGAGCCCATCTTTGACCAGCTGTGGCTCGAAAACATACGCTTTAATGAAGGATCTGTTGGCACCCGAGAAACCAGCAAGCAAGTCGTTTGAAGAATTGAGCACATAGAAACATAGAAACATAGAAACATAGAAAATAGGTGCAGGAGCAGGCCATTCGGCCCTTCTAGCCTGCACCGCCATTCAATGAGTTCATGGCTGGACATGAAACTTCAGTACCCCATTCCTGCTTTCTCACCATACCCCTTGATCCCCCTAGTAGTAAGGACTTCATCCAAATCCTTTTTAAATATATTTAGTGAATTGACCTCAACAATTTTCTGTGGTAGAGAATTCCACAGGTTCACCACTCTCTGGATGAAGAAGTTTCTCCTCATCTCGGTCCTAAATGGCTTACCCCTTATCCTTAGACTGTGACCCCTGGTTCTGGACTTCCCCAACATTGGGAACATTCTTCCTGCATCTAACCTGTCTAAACCCATCAGAATTTTAAACGTTTCTATGAGAGCCCCTCTCATTCTTCTGAACTCCAGTGAATACAAGCCGAGTTGATCCAGTCTTTCTTGATAGGTCAGTCCCGCCATCCCGGGTATCAGTCTGGTGAACCTTCGCTGCACTCCCTCAATAGCAAGACTGTCCTTCCTCAGGTTAGGAGACCAAAACTGTACACAATACTCCAGGTGTGGCCTCACCAAGGCCCTGTACAACTGTAGCAACACCTCCCTGCCCCTGTACTCAAATCCCCTCGCTATGAAGGCCAACATGCCATTTGCTTTCTTAACCGCCTGCTGTACCTGCATGCTAACCTTCAATGACTGATGTACCATGACACCCAGGTCTCGTTGCACCTCCCCTTTTCCTAATCTGTCACCATTCAGATAATAGTCTGTCTCTCTATTTTTACCACCAAAGTGGATAATCTCACATTTATCCACATTACACTTCATCTGACATTCATTTGCCCACTCACCTAACCTATCCAAGTCACTCTGCAGCCTCATAGCATCCTCCTCGCAGCTCACACTGCCACCCAACTTAATGTCATCCGCAAATTTGGAGATACGACATTTAATCCCCTCATCTAAATCATTAATGTACAGTGTAAACAGCTGGGGCCCCAGTAGTCACTGGCTGCCATTCTGAAAAGTCCCCATTTACTCCTACTCTTTGCTTCCTGTCTGACAACCAGTTCTCAATCCATGTCAGCACACTACCCCCAATCCCATGTGCTTTAACTTTGCACATTAATCTCTTGTATGGGACCTTGTCGAAAGCCTTCTGAAAGTCCAAATATACCACATCAACTGATTCTCCCTTGTCCACTCTACTGGAAACATCCTCAAAAAATTCCAGAAGATTTGTCAAGCATGATTTCCCTTTCACAAATCCATGCTGACTTGGACCTATCATGTCACCATTTTCCAAATGCGCTGCTATGACATCCTTAATAATTGATTCCATCATTTTACCCACTACTGAGGTCAGGCTGACCGGTCTATAATTCCCTGCTTTCTCTCTCCCTCCTTTTTTAAAACGTGGGGTTACATTGGCTACCCTCCACTCCATAGGAACTGATCCAGAGTCTATGGAACGTTGGAAAATGACTGTCGATGCATCCGCTATTTCCAAGGCCACCTCCTTAAGTACTCTGGGATGCAGTCCATCAGGCCCTGGGGATTTATCGGCCTTCAATCCCATCAATTTCCCCAACACAAGTTCCCGACTAATAAGGATTTCGCTCAGTTCCTCCTCCTTACTAGACCCTCTGACCCCTTTTATATCCGGAAGGTTGTTTGTGTCCTCCTGAGTGAATACCGAACCAAAGTACTTGTTCAATTGGTCTGCCATTTCTTTGTTCCCCGTTATGACTTCCCCTGATTCTGACTGCAGGGGACCTACGTTTGTCTTTACTAACCTTTTTCTCTTTACATATCTATCGAAACTTTTGCAATCCGTCTTAATGTTCCCTGCAAGCTTCTTCTCATACTCTATTTTCCCTGCTCTAATCAAACACTTTGTCCTCCTCTGCTGAGTTCTACATTTCTCCCAGTCCCCAGGTTCGCTGCTATTTCTGGCCAATTTGTATGCTACTTCCTTGGCTTTAATACTATCCCTGATTTCCCTTGATAGCCACGGTTGAGCCACCTTCCCTTTTTTATTTTTACGCCAGACAGGAATGTACAATTGTTGCAGTTCATCCATGCGGTCTCTAAATGTCTGCCATTGCCCATCCACAGTCAACCCCTTAAGTATCATTCGCAATCTATCCTAGCAAGTTCACGCCTCATACCTTCAAAGTTACCCTTCTTTAAGTTCTGGACCATGGTCTCTGAATTAACTGTTTCATTCTCCATCCTACTGCAGAATTCCACCATATTATGGCCACTCTTCCCCAAGGGGCCTCGTACAACGAGATTGCTAATTACTCCTCTCTCATTACACAACACCCAGTCTAAGATGGCCTCCCCCCTAGTTGGTTCCTCGACATATTGGTCTAGAAAACCATCCCTTATGCACTCCAGGAAATCCTCCTCCACCGTATTGCTTCCAGTTTGGCTAGCCCAATCTATGTGCATATTAAAGTCACCCATTATAACTGCTGCACTTTTATTGCATGCACCCCTAATTTCCTGTTTGATGCCCTCCCCAACATCACTACTACTGTTTGGAGGTCTGTACACAACTCCCACTAACGTTTTTTGCCCTTTGGAGTTCTGCAGCTCTACCCATATAGATTCCACATCATCCAAGCTAATGTCTTTCCTAACTATTGCATTAATCTCCTCTTTAACCAGCAATGCGACCCCACCTCCTTTTCCTTTTATTCTATCCTTCCTGAATGTTGAATACCCCTGGATGTTGAGTTCCCAGCCCTGATCATCCTGGAGCCACGTCTCCGTAATCCCAATCACATCATATTTGTTAACATCTATTTGCACAGTTAATTCATCCACCTTATTATGGATACTCCTTGCATTAAGACACAAAGCCTTCAGGCTTGTTTTTTTAACACCCTTTGTTCTTTTAGAATTTTGCTGTACAGTGGCCCTTTTTGTTCTTTGCCTTGGGTTTCTCTGCCCCTCACTTTTCCTCATCTCCTTTCTGTCTTTTGCTTTTGTCTCCTTTTTGTTTCCCTCTGCCTCCCTGCATTGGTTCCCATCCCCCTGCCATATTAGTTTAACTCCTCCCCAACAGCACTAGCAAACACTCCCCCTAGGACATTGGTTCCGGTCCTGCCCAGGTGCAGACCGTCCGGTTTGTACTGGTCCCACCTCCCCCAGAACCGGTTCCAATGCCCCAGGAATTTGAATCCCTCCCTGCTGCACCACTGCTCAAGCCACATATTCATCTGAGCTATCCTGCGATTCCTACTCTGACTAGCATGTGGCACTGGTAGCAATCCCGAGATTACTACTTTTGAGGTCCTACTTTTTAACTTAGCTCCTAGCTCCTTAAATTCATTTCGTAAGACCTCATCCCTTTTTTTACCTATATCGTTGGTACCAATGTGCACCACGACAACTGGCTGTTCTCCCTCCCTTTTTAGAATGTCCTGCACCCGCTCCGAGACATCCTTGACCCTTGCACCAGGGAGGCAACATACCATCCTGGAGTCTCGGTTGCGGCCGCAGAAACATCTATCTATTCCCCTTACAATTGAATCCCCTATCACTATCGCTCTCCCACTCTTTTTCCTGCCTTTCTGTGCAGCAGAGCCACCCTCGGTGCCATGAACTTGGCTGCTGCTGCCCTCCCCTGATGAGTCATCCCCCTCAACAGTACTCAAAGCAGTGTATCTGTTTTGCAGGGGGATGACCACAAGGGACCCCTGCACTACCTTCCTTGCACTGCTCTTCCTGCTGGTCTTCCATTCCCTAGCTGGCTGTGGACCCTTCTCCTGCTGTAAGACCAACTCGTTACATGTGCTACTCACGTCATTCTCAGCATCGTGAATGCTCCACACAGGTAAGAGACCATCTGAAGCCAGCGAGCAGCCTACACATGGCCAGACAGAGGTTCTACAACTACAGACGCTGTGTGGGCCAGAGCATACCCGACTTCGTGGCGGAACTTCGGAGGTTGGCTAGTTTATGTGAGTTCTCCGATGAACTGAGGAGAGAAATGCTGAGAGACTTTTTCATTGAAGGAATAGGCCACGCACGCATATTCCGAAAGCTCGTAGAGACCAAGAACCTTAGAGGCAGCAGCACTGGTTGCACAGACATTCTTGGTAGGGGAAGAAGAAACGAGGTTGATTTACAATGCAGGTACGACAACTAATGAAATATTGGAACAAGAAGTTCACAGCACTAAACAAGCTGCTACCCCCACACACAGACAAAACCAGAGAACAGGCTCTCGACAGCAGGCAGAAGCCATCAAGGGCCACAGGAACGGCCGTTCACACCTCATCAACCCACAATGCGAGCAATCAACTACAAGCTGAGAGAAGCTCAAGAGAGATCAGCCAGACGCAGCTCATTCTTTGGGAACACTTTGAACAATGGAACAGGTCTGTGCTGGAGGTGTGGGGATGGGCACTTGTCAAGGGGGTGTCGATTTCAGCAGGCTGTTTGTAGAAATTGTGAATATACAGGGCATTTGGCCCGCATGTGCAAAAAAACGGCAGCTCGGCTGGTATACGAATCGGATGGGTCGGAAAGCGGACAGTACCCGGGACACCGATGTACAGCGGGTCAACACGATCAATGGCCGCTGCTCCTACAACGGGACGCCTCCTATAATGATGAGGGTCCTACTCAACGGGATATCTGTCAACATGGATACGGGAGCGAGTCAATCTCTCATGGGCGCTCGACAATTTGAACAACTGTGGCCGCATAAAAGAGACAGACCAAAACTCACAAGGGTCGACACCAAACTAAGGACCTATACCAAAGAAATCGTATCAGTCCTCGGCAGTGCCATGCTCTCTGTCACACACAAAGGGACAGTGAACTGACTTCCCCTGTGGATTGTCCCCGGAGACCCCCCAGCACTGCTGGGGAGAAGCTGACTGACAAAACTAAACTAGAAATGGGATGATGTTCACGCCATGTCATTAGAGGAACGGACCTCCTGCTCAACAGTTCTAAGTCGATTTGAACATCTTTTTCAGCCAGGTATGGGCACTTTCAAAGGGGCCAAAGTCAAAATCTACATCACACAGGATGCTAGACCGGTCCATCACAAGGCCAGAGCTGTACCCTATGTGATGAGGGAAAAGATTGAACACGCACTAGACAGGCTTCTGCGGGAAGGCATTATATCACCTGTAGAATTTAGCGACTGGGCAAGTCCCATCTTCCCAGTCATGAAGCCTGATGGATCTGTACGAATCTGTGGGGACTACAAATCTACCATAACCAGAGTCTCTCTACAGGACCAATACCCGCTGCCCAGAGCGGAGGACTTATTTGCCATATTGGCTGAAGGTAAACTTTTCTCAAAACTCGACCTCACATCTGCGTACATGACGCAAGAATTGACCGAGGAATCCAAGCAACTCACCACCATCAACACACATCGAGGCCTTTTCATGTACAATCAATGCCCATTCGGCATCAGGTCAGCAGCTGCCATATTCCAGCGCAACATGGAGAGTCTGCTCAAGTCCATCCCGGGGACGGTTGTATTTCAAAACGACATACTTATCACGGGCAGGGACACCGACTCCCATCTCCGTAATTTGGAGGAAGTACTAAAGCGGTTGGATCGGGTAGGCTTACGAGTCAAGAAATCCAAGTGCCTGTTTCTCGCACCCGAGGTTGAATTTTTGGGCAGAAGGATTGACGCTGATGGAATCTGCCCAACAGAGTCCAAAACAGAAGCAATTCGCCTGGCACCCAGGCCCCGGAATGTCTCAGAACTGCGCGCCTTTCTCGGGCTACTCAATTACTTTGGGAACTTTATGCAGAACTTAAGCACGCTGCTGGAGCCTCTCCACATGCTACTCAGGAAGGGGTGCGATTGGTTTTGGGGGGGACGCCCAGGAACGCGCCTTCAATAAGGCACACAACCTTCTGTGTTCCAACTTTCTTTGACCCAGGTAAAAAGCTAGTTCTCACATGCGATGCGTCAGCGTATGGGGTCGGGTGCGTTTTGCAACATGTCAATAGTGCGGGCAAATTACAATCCATAGCTTATGCCTCCAGGTCACTTTCGCGGGCGGAGCGCAGGTACGGAATGGTAGAGAAGGAGGCGCTCGTGTGCGTGTACGGTGTCAAAAAGATACACCAATACCTTTTAGGGGCCAAGTTCACGTTAGAAACCGACCACAAGCCCCTCACGTCCCTCGTATCCGAGAGCAAGGTAATTAACACCAACGCCTCGGCGCGAATTCAACGGTGAGCACTCATGCTGGCGTCCTACGACTATACCATAAGGCACAGACCAGGCATAGACAACTGTGCCGACGCGCTTAGCAGGCTACCCCTGGCGACCATGGAAAGGTCAGACGAACAGGACTGTGAGATAGTCATGGCAATCAATGCCTTTGAGTCCACAGGTTCGCCCATGACGGCTCGCCAAATCAGAGCCTGGACGGCCAGCGACCCCACGTTATCCTTAGTAAAAAGATGTGTCATAACCGGTGACTGGGCAGAGGCTCGCGATGCCTGCCCCGAGGAATTAAAACCCTTTCATAGGCGCATGCATGAGCTATCACTACAAGCAGACTGCCTGATGTGGGGCAGCCGAGTAGTCATGCCTCTGCGAGGCAGAGAGGCATTTGTCCGGGAGCTCCACCGCGAGCACCCGGGGATCGTTCTCATGAAGGCCATAGCCAGATCCCACGTCTGGTGGCCTGGTATTGACGCGGACCTGGAGCTCTGCGTCCGAAGGTGCACCATTTGAGCCCAACTCAGCAATGCCCCCAGGGAGGCTCCACTGAGCCCCTGGTCCTGGCCCACCAAACCGTGGTCGCAGGTGCACGTAGACTATGTGGGCCCATTCATGGGCAAAATGTTCCTTGTAGTTGTAGATGCATTTTCAAAGTGGATCAAATGCACCATTTTAAGCTCGAGCACAACCTCCACCACTGTGGAGAGTCTCGCAACCATGTTTGCAACGCAAGGAATCCCTGACATACTGGTCAGTGACAATGGTCCGTGCTTCACCAGCGCAGAATTCCAAGACTTTATAATTGACCACAGCATAAATCACGTCAAGACGGCACCGTTCAAGCCGGCCTCCAACGGCCAGGTGGAGAGAGCAGATCATTAAACAAGGCATGCTTAAAATCCAAGGTCCCACGCTGCAGGGTCGCCTGTCGCGACTGCTGCTGGCATACAGATCTCATCTGCACTCATTGACTGGGACCCCCCCGTGCAACTGTTGATGAAAAGGACTTTAAAAACAAGGCTCTCATTAATCCTCCCAGACATGCACAAAATCGTTGAGGCAAAGTGCCGTAAGCTGACTGAGTACCATGACAGAAATTCAAGGGGGAGATGGAATGAGATAGGGGACAAAGTGTTTGTACTAAACTATGGCAGGGGTCCCAAATGGCTTGCAGGGACAGTAACGGGCAAGGAAGGAAACATGCTACTGGTAGTACAAATGGACAATGGCAAAACCTGCCGGAGGCATGTTGACCAAGTCAAAAGCAGATTTATCAACAACACTGCGGAACCAGAGGCAGACTACAATGTGGAACTCGCACCACACCTGGTGGACAGACAGAGGGAACAACCTGAGGAAAGGGCAATCCCAACAGACAGCCCAGGCGAGTCAACAACAATCACACCAATCGAAACAGACAGCCCAGGCGAGATACCAGCAACCACACCCAAAGAAAAACAGACACCAAGGCAAACAACTGAACCACAACTCAGACGCTCCACGCGAGAGCGTAGACCACCTGAGAGACTGAACCTATAAAGACAATAAGACCTTGGGGGAGGGTGATGTCATGCATCTTACATTATTATATATAACTGTATCCTAACATGCTATACATGACTGTAATAAGATATGACCTGTAACCACCAGCATACCTTACCACCAGGGGTGCACTTGCAAGAGACAGGTATATAAGGACAGGTCTCAGGCAAGTGCAGCATTCCAGAGCTGTGAAATAAAGGTGCAGGTCCAGAGTGACCTTGACTTCACTACATGCCTCGTGTGAGTCTATACTGAGGGGACAGGACTTTACACTCGCCATCTCTCACTCTCTCTCTCTGTCTCTCTCTCTCTGCCTCTCTCTCTATCTCTCTGTCTCTGTCTCTCTCTCTCTCTTTCTCTGTGCATCTCTCTCTCTTTGTCTCTTTCTCTCTGTCACTCGCACTCTCTCTCTCAGTCTCTCTCAATCTCTCTTTCTCTCTCTCTCTTTCTCTCTCTGTCTGTCTCTCTGTCTGTCTCTCTCTCTGTCTCTCTGTGTGTCTCGCTCTCTGTCTTTTTCTCTCTCTCTCTGTCTCTTTCTCTCTAAATCTCTCACACTCTATCTCTCTTTCTCTCTCTCTCCCTCTCTCCATCTCTATCTCTCTCTCTGTCACTCTCTCTCTCTGTCTCTCCATCTCTCTCTCTCTCTGTCTCCGTCTCTCTCTCCATCTCTCTGTCTCGCTCTCTCTGTCTCTCTCACACTCTCTCCCTGTCTCTCTCATTCTTTCTCTCTGTCTCTCTCTCTGCCTCTCTCTCTCTCTCTCTGTCTCCCTCTGTCTCTCGCTCTCTCTGTCTCTTTTTCTCTCTCTCTCTCTGTCTCTCTCTCTCTCTGTTTCTCTCTCTCTGTCTCTCTCTCTGTCTCTCTCTCTCTCTGCAGCAGGTATTCAGGAAGGCGAATGGAATGTTGGCCTTCATTGCGAGAGGGATGGAGTACAAAAGCAGGGAGGTCCTGCTGCAACTGTACAGGGTATTGGTGAGGCCGCACCTGGAGTACTGCGTGCAGTTTTGGTCCTTACTTAAGGAAGGATATACTTGCTTTGGAGCGGGTACAGAGACGATTCACTAGGCTGATACCAGAGATGAGGGGGTTACCTTATGATGATAGATTGAGTAGACTGGGTCTTTACTCGTTGGAGTTCAGAAGGATGAGGGGTGATCTTATAGAAACATTTAAAATAATGAAAGGGATAGACAGGATAGAGGCAGAGAGATTGTTTCCACTGGTCGGGGAGACTAGAACTAGGGGGCACAGCCTCAAAATACGGGGGAGCCAATTTAAAACCGAGTTGAGAAGGAATTTCTTCTCGCAGAGAGTTGTGAATCTGTGGAATTCTCTACCCAAGGAAGCTGTTGAGGCTAGCTCATTGAATGTATTCAAATCACAGATAGATAGATTTTTAACCAATAAGGGAATTAAGGGTTACGGGGAGCGGGCGGGTAAGTGGAGCTGAGTCCATGGCCAGATCAGCCATGATCTTGTTGAATGGCGGAGCAGGCTCGAGGGCTAGATGGCCTACTCCTGTTCCTAATTCTTATGTTCTTATGTTCTTATGTATGTTCTCTCATGAATGGATGGATTCAAATTCCTGGGACATTGGAATCGGTTCTGGGGGAGGTGGGACCAGTACAAACCGGACGGACTGTACCTGGGCAGGACCAGAACCAATGTCCTTGGGGGAGTGTTTGCTAGTGCTGTTGGGGAGGAGTTAAACTAATATGGCAGGGGGATGGGAACCTATGCAGGGAGACAGAGGGAAACAAAAAGGAGGCAGAAGCAAAAGATAGAAAGGAGAATAGTAAAAGTGGAGGGCAGAGAAACCCAAGACAAAAAACAAAAAGGGCCACATACAGCAAAATCCTAAAGGGGCAAAGTGTGTTAAAAAGACAAGCCTGAAGGCTCTGTGCCTCAATGTGAGGAGTATTCGGAATAAGGTGGACGAATTAACTGCACAGATAGCAGTTAACAGATATGATGTAATTGGCATCACGGAGACATGACTCCAGGGTGACCAAGGCTGGGCACTCAACATCCAGGGGTACTCAACATTTAGGAAGGAGAGGCAGAAAGGAAAAGGAGGTGGGGTGGCGTTGCTGGTTAAAGAGGAAATTAATGCAACAGTAAGGAGGGACATTAGCCTGGATGATGTGGAATCGGTATGGGTGGAGCAGCGGAATACCAAAGGGTAGAAAACGCTAGTGGGAGTTGTGTACAGACCACCAAACAGTAGTAGTGAGGTTGGGGACAGCATCAAACAAGAAATAAGGGATGCGTGCAATAAAGGTACAGCAGTTATCATGGGCGACTTTAATCTACATATTGATTGGGCTAACCAAACTGGTAGCAATGCGGTGGAGGAGGATTTCCTGGAGTGTATTAGGGATGGTTTTCTCGACCAATATGTCGAGAGCTGGCCATCCGAGACTGGGTGATGTGTAATGAGAAGGCACTAATTAGCAATCTTGTTGTGTGAGGCCCATTGGGGAAGAGTGGCCATAATAAGGTAGAATTCTTTATTAAAACGGAGAGTGACAAAGTTAATTCGGAAACTAGAGTCCTGAACTTAAGGAAATGTAACTTCGATGGTATGAGGTATGAATTAGCTAGAATAGACTGGCAAATGATACTTAAAGGGTTGACGGTGGATAGGCAATGGCAAACATTTAAAGATCACATGGATAAACTTCAGCAATTGTACATCCCTGTCTGGAGTAAAAATACAACGGGGAAGGTGGCTCAACCGCGGCTAACAAGGGAAATTAAGGATAGTGTTAAATCCAAGGAAGAGGCATATAAATTGGCCAGAAAAAGCAACAAACCGGAGGACTGGGAGAAATTTAGAATTCAACACAGGAACACTAAGGGTTTAATTAAGAGGGGGAAAGTAGAGTACGAGAGGAAGCTTGCAGGGAACATAAAAACTGACTGCAAAAGCTTCTATAAATATGTGAAGAGAAAAAGATTAGTGAAGACAAACGTAGGTCCCTTGCAGTTGAATTCAGGTGAATTTATAATGGAAAACAAAAAAATGGCAGACCAATTGAACAAATACTTCAGTTCTGCCTTCATGAAGTAAGACACAACTAACCTTCCGAATGTACTCGGGGACAGAGGGTCTAGTGAGAAGGAGGAACTGAAGGTCATCCTTATTAGGCAGGAAATTGTGTGAAGGAAATTGATGGGATTGAAAGCTGATAAATCCCTGAGGCCTGATAGTCTGCATCCCAGAGTAATAAGGAAGTGGCCCGAGAAATAATGGATGCATTGGTGATCATTTTCCAAAAGTCTATCGACTCTGGATCAGTTCCTATGGACTGGAGGGTAGCTAATGTAACACCACTTTTTAAAAAAGGAGGGAGAGAGAAAACAGGTAATTATAGACCAGTTAGCCTGACATCAGTAGTGAGGAAAATGTTGGAATCAATCATTGAGGATGAAATAACAGCGCATTTGGAAAGCAGTGACAGGATCGGTCCAAGTCAGCATGGATTTATGAAAGGGAAATCATGCTTGACAAATCTTCTGGAATTTTTTGAGGATGTAACTAGCAGAGCGGACAAGGGAGAACCAGTGGATGTGGTGTATTTGGACTTTCAAAAGGCTTTTGACAAGGTCCCGCACAAGAGATTGGTGTGCAAAATCAAAGCATATGGTATTGGGGGTAATGTACTGACGTGGATAGAGAACTGGTTGGCAGACATGAAGCAGAGAGTCGGGATAAACGGGTTCTTTTCAGAATGGCAGACAGTGACTAGTGGAGTGCCGCAGGGCTCAGTGCTGGGACTCCAGCTATTTACAATATACATTAATGATTTAGATTAAGGAATTGAATGTAATATCTCCAAGTTTGTGGATGACACTAAACTGGGTGGCGGAGGAGGATGCTAAGAGGCTGCAGGGTGACTTGGACAGGTTAGATGAGTGGGCAAATGCATGGCAGATGCAGTATAATGTGGATAAATGTGAGGTTATCCATTTTGGGGGCAAAAACACGAAGGCAGAATATTATCTGAATGACGGCAGATTAGGAAAAGGGGAGGTGCAACGAGACCTGGGTGTCATGGTACATCAGTCATTGAAAGTTGGCATGCAGGTACAGCAGGCGGTGAAGAAGGCAAATGGTATGTTGGGCTTCATAGCTAGGGGATTTGAGTATAGGAGCAGGGAGATCTTACTGCAGTTGTACAGGGCCTTAGTGAGGCCTCACCTGGAATATTGTGTTCAGTTTTGATCTCCTAGTCTAAGGAAGGACATTCTTGCTATTGAGGGAGTGCAGGAAAGGTTCACCAGACTGATTCCAGGGATGGCTGGACTGTCATATGAGGAGAGATTGGATCAACTGGGCCTTTATACATTGGAGTTTAGAAGGATGAGAGGGGATCTCATAGAAATGTATAAGATTCTGCTGGGACTGGACAGGTTAGATATGGGAAGAATGTTCCCGATGTTGGGGAAGTCCAGAACCAGGGGACATAGTCTTAGGATAAGGGGTAGGCCATTTAGGACTGAGATGAGGAGAAACTTCTTCACTCAGAGAGTTGTTAACCTGTGGAATTCCCTACCGCAGAGAGTTGTTGATGCCAGTTCATTGGATATATTGAAGAGGGAGTTAGATATGGCCCTTAGGGCTGAAGGGATCAAGGGGTATGGAGAGAAAACAGGAAAGGGGTACTGAGGGAATGTTCAGCCATGATCATATTGAATGATGGTGCAGGCTCGAAGGGCCAAATGGCCTACTCCTGCACCTATTTTCTATGTTTCTATGTTTCTCTGTCTCTGTCTCTCTCCCTCTCTCTGTCTCTGTGCGTCTCTCTCTATCTGTCTCTCTCTCTTACTCTGTCTCTCTCTCTGTCTCTCGCACTCTCTCTCAGTCCCTCAATCTCTCTCTCTCTCTCTCTTTCTCTCTCTCTCTCTCTCTCTCTCTCTCTGTCTCTCACACTGTCTGCCTCTCTTTCTCTCTCTCTCTGTCTCTCTCGCTTTCTCTCTCTCTCTGTCTCTCGCTCTCTCTTTCTCTCTGTCTCTGTCTCTGTCTCTCTCTCTCTCTCTCTGTCTCTCTCTGTCTCTGTCTCTCTCTCTCTGTCTCTCCCTCTCAAACACACTCTGTCTGTCTCTCTCTTTCTCTCTCTCTCGCTGTGTCTCTCTCTCTCTGTCTCTCTCTCTCTCTCTCTCTCACACACACTCTGTCTCTCTCTCTTTCTCACTGTGTCTCTCTCTCTCTGTCTCTCTCTCTCACACACACTCTGTCTCACGCTCTCTCTCTCGCTGTGTCTCTCTCTCTCTCTGTCTCTCTCTCTGTCTCTCTCACTCACACACACTCTGTCTCTCTCTCTCTCTCGCTGTGTCTCTCTCTCTCTCTCTCTCTGTCTCTCTCTCTCACACACACTCTGTCTCTCTCTCTCTCTCTCTCTCTCTCTCTCGCTGTCTCTCCCTCTGTCTCTCTCTCTCTCTCTGTCTGCCTCTCTCGCTCCCTCTCTCTCTCTCAGCCTTGCTCCCATTCTCTGTATCTAACCCGTACTGTAATTTATAAAACACTGGTTCGGCCTCAACTGGAGTATTGTGACCAATTCTGGGCCCGCGATTTAGAAAGGATGCGACGGACTTCGAGAGGACTCAGCGGGAGATTGAGCAGAATGGTCCCAGGGATGAGGGCCTTCAGTGACGAGGGGAGACTGGAGAAGCTGGGGTTGAAGTTTCATGAATCTCTCTCGTTCACGTACGTAAGTCCTTGTGATTTCCTCCATTGCCTTGGTAGTTACAGTGTTAATTCTTTTCTTCCGCTCTCGTAGAAGAAACTCTATCTGGAAAAGATTCAGGTACAACGCATTATCTTTGTTCTTATATTAATGATAATATCAATAATAAAATAACAAATAATTTGTTATTATTACAAATATTAGTTTTAGTATGAGTATTTTCATTATTATTACTATTGTGGTTGACTTAGGGGTTGACTTATGAGGAAAGTTTGAGTAGATTGGGACCCTACACATTGGCGTTCAGAAGAATGAGAGGTGATCTTATCAAAACGTATAAGATAATGAGGGGGCTCGACAAGGTGGATGTAGAGAGGGTGTTTCCCCTCGTGGGGGAATCTAGAACTAGGAGACATAGTTTCAAAATAAGGGGCCGCCCATTTAAAACTGAGATGAGGAGGAATTTCTTCTCTCTGAGGGTTGTAAATCTGTGGAATTCTCTGCCCCAGAGAGCTGTGGAGGCTGGGTCACTGAATATATTTAAGGCGGAGATTTTTGAGCGATAAGGGAGTGAAGGGTTATGGGGAGCGGGCGGGGAAGTGGAGCTGAGTCCATGATCGGATCAGCCATGATCTTATTAAATGGCGGAGCAGGCTCGAGGGGCCGAATGGCCGACTCCTGCTCCTATTTCTTATGTTCTTACTTATGGATGATGAAGGAGAAATCGGGCAGCTGTTTGAAAGACTATCGATTCAAAATCACCAGAAACATGTCCTTGCCCAAATTAAAATTAACCAGATTGACCGTGCTGACTATTTATTGGGAATGGGAAATTGCAACAATGGTGTAAAGGGTCATCATCATCATAGGCAGTACCTCGTATCGATGATGATTTGCTTCCAAACCAAAAAAAGGGATCAGTTCACAGGTGTTTCACTGAAGGAGCTAATATCCCGGATCCCAAACTACATCCTGAAGGGTGGAAGATGCCTGTGTGTGGATTGTTTTAACGTGGGGTGACCATTGCACACCAGCCACCACACGGGCTTGACAGAGCTCGGCCTTGGTCCAGGGGCAAGGGTTAACCAGGATGACTGGAGACCAGCTGTGCTGCACGGACCCAGTGCGCTCACATATCACAGTGTGGGCTGGGCCCGCGCTGCCCCTGGGTCCCGAACTCACGCCACCCCTGGGCCCCGATCACATCCCTCCATAGTCTCTCACTGCTCCTGCTGTATCTACCCACGCTCCAATCACCGACATGGACCTTGATGACCTCACTCTTCACTGCCGTCACCCTCCTGCACCAGCTCGCGCTTCCCCCTGTCGTCGCCTGTCCCACGTTGCCCTCCGGGGCCCCCACACTGCTCCCGGGGCCCCCACGCTGCTCCCCGAGGGCCGCACACTGCTCCCCAGGGCCCCCATGCTGCTCCCTGGGGCCCTGTGGCCCAAGGCCCTACTCCCCGGGGCCCCCACGCTGCCCCCCAGGGCCCCCACGCTGCTCCCCGGGGCCCCCACGCTGCTCCCCGGGGCCCCTACGCTGCTCCCCGGGGCCCCCACGCTGCTCCCCGGGGCCCTCCATGCTGCTCTCCGATGCCCCCACACTGCTCCCCGGGGCCCCCCATGCTGCTCCCCGGGCCCCCCCATGCTGCTCCCCGAGGGCCCTGATCCCCGGGGCCCCCACGCTGCTCCCCGGGGCCCCCACGCTGCTCCCCGGGGCCCCCACGCTGCTCCCCGGGGCCCCCACGCTGCTCCCCGGGGCCCCCACGCTGCTCCCCGGGGTCCCCACGCTGCTTCCCGGGGCCCCCACGCTGCTCCCCGGGGCCCCCACGCTGCTCCCCGGGGCCCCCACGCTGCTCCCCGGGGCCCCCACGCTGCTCCCCGGGGCCCCCATGCTGCTCCCCGGGCCCCCCATGCTGCTCCCCGAGGGCCCTGATCCCCGGGGCCCCCACGCTGTTCCCCGAGGGCCCTGATCCCCGGGGCCCCCACGCTGTTCCCCGTGGCTCCTACTCTGCTCTGATGCGCCACACCTCGGCTGCTTTTATGGCCCCGACCTGCTGCTGGTGTTCTCACGCAGGTCCGGGCCTCCAGGCTTACCTACCTAATGGCAGGAGTCAGGATCAATTCCGATAATTGTAACCCCGTACGTCTTTCTTTGGATCTGAGAAGAAGCATCTGGTTGTGATTCAGCAAACTTAACTCGAGCTGTCCTTTCACCAGTTCCCCCGGAGGCGAGGAAGACTTGCTTCCACACTAACTTGAGTTCTCAAGTGACTGAACAGTCCAATACAGGAATTACAGTCTCTGTCACAGGTTGAAGGAAAGGGAGGGTGGGACTGGTTTGCCGCACGCTCCTTCTGCTCTTCTGCATGCTCTCGGCGATGAGACTCGAGGTGCTCAGCGCCTTCCCGGTGCACTTCCTCCACCTAGGACGGTCTTTGGCCAGGGACTCCCAGGTGTCGGTGGGGATGTTGCACTTTATCAGGGAGGGGTGGTCCTTAAAATGTTTCCTCTGCCCGCCTGCGGCTTGCTTGCCGTTTAAGATTTCCGAGAAGAGCGCTTGCTTTAGGGAGTCTCGTGTCTGGCATGCGAACAATGTGGCCCTCCCAACGGAGCTGATCGAGTGTGGTCAGTGCTTCGATGCTGGGGATGTCGACCTGCTCAAGTACACTGACGTTGGTGCGTCTATCCTCCCAGGGGATTTGCAGGATCTTGTGGAGACATCGTTGGTGGTATTTCTCCAGCGATTTGAGGTGTCTGCTGTACATGGTCCATGTCTCTGAGCCTCACAGGAGGGTGGGTATCACTGCAGCCCTGCAGATCATGAGCTTGGTGTCGGGCTTGAGGGCCTGGTCTTTGAACACTCTCTTCCTCATGGAAGAGAAGGGCAAAGTTCGTGGGAACCCCCCCAGTGTTTGGACTCATTGGAAAGGAAATTTAATTTGGAACTATCTACCAGAAAGTTTGAAATCCTAAAATGCTCATGGAAGAAACTACAAACTTTAATCAAATTTGGGATTCTACAAGACAAATTAAGTCTGTGGGCAGGTTTACAGAACTAAAGAAACCAGTTTGTATATTGACACTGTCTGGGGCATTGAGACTAAAGTCAATTGTCTGGAAAATGGATACTCGAAAATCCTTCTCTACAAGAGACATTAACATTGCAACAATTAATTCAGAGATGGCCAGCCATCAACCTGAACCTGGAGAGCCATTTTCAGCCTATGCATAAAAACGAAAGTCCCACTCCACCCTGCATGCAGAAACTAAGCACAAAGAACATTGCGATTACCAAGCTAATATTTCCATCAAGAAAAAGATTTAGAAGATCAACCCACCCGAGACATATTAACTTTTAACGAGCCCGCCATAATATTACAAAGAACTGTTGAGCCACCAAAATTAAACAATGTATTTTGGTCTGATTTGGCGCGAAGTTTAGGACAGCTCCTACAGTATAACTGGTCCCTGTTTTAACAAAGGGTATGCCATACTACGCCTAGTACCACACTATGCCTATGCCATCAAGAAGGGAGAGAAACCTACGCGACAGTTGTAAACTAACTTCTCCAGCCTCGACCTCCTGAAATCGAAGAGGAAGGAAGAACATCACCATTGCGGCAGCAACCAACCACAGCCAATGTGGTATCACTATAAACCACCGCAATCGACCAAACTCGAAACAAAACTTCACAAGGAAGAAAGCGAAGAATCGAAAGTTTCCACTTTACAATCTAGGCCTGATTACCAACAGGTGAAAACGTTACGTAAAAGGACTTTGAAACCTATTTCTAACGAAGAAAACCGGGTACTTACCCCACAAATCCAGAACACGCCTCACCGCACCAGCGGACTCAACCCAACTGAAGATTGCGCAGTAAGAGGTCTTCTCTGACGTTCGGGGTACGACAAGCAGAACCTACAGAATGCAACGAACCCCGAAATCGCAAACTACCGCTAACTGACTAGAAAGGATTGGTAAGCATAGTCTCTGTCTGCCCTGGAGTCTAACCTAGCTAGGATTAGGTATTGGGAGGTGGAGGTGTAATTTTACTGCAACCCCCTTTCAATGTGTAATATATTGTTCTTTATTGCAGTGATTATAAGTTTGACATTGTATTACTCTGACTGTAATAAAAGCAAAGTTATTTTGCATCAAGCCAGTTGTCCTTTGCACTTTATCACCCCCCCAAATAAATCCAGAGTCTAGAACCCAAGGGAGTGGGAGCGATTCGAACTGTTCAATAGGTCAGAGGTGAACCTGACCCCCAGGACCACCCCCTTACACTCAGGCAATCGATGTTGGATTGACTGACAGATTGCAACTGACTGCCTTCCGGACAGGGGAGGTGAGATAATTTCCGGCTTAATGGTGTTCCAGATAAAAGTGATCCAGTACCATAGGTTGGAGAGGAGCAACTCGGAAGAGAAGGAAGATTCTTGAATTGGGAAACTTTTAGAAATGCTGTTGGAATGGAAATTAAAAGGCTCCATTATCAAAAGGATGAAAAATAAATCTTTGTTCTTCTTAGAAATTGAAAATCTTTCCAAAAAGTTGTTCAAGAATGGTAAGCAAATTTTCAAACCCGAAGAATTGTGTGGATGAGCAACTGTTGGTGAGACCACACCTGGAGTACTGCGTGCAGTTCTGGTCTCCACATGGAAGGAGGGTTATACTTGCATCGGAGGCTGTTCAGAGAAGGTTCACGAGGTCGATTCCGGAGACGGAAGAAGGGACTGAGTGTAACGTAGCCAAGTTTGCTGATGATGCAAAGATGGGAGGAAAATCTGCAACAGAATATAGACAGGCTAAGTGAGTGTGCTAAAATTTGGCAGATGGAGTATAATGTTGGAAAGTGTGAGGTCATGCACTTTGGCACAAAAAATCAAAGAGTAAGTTATTATTTAAATGGAGAAAGATTGCAAAATGCTGCAGTACAGCGGGACCTGGGGGTACTTGTGCATGAAACTTAGAAACATAGAAACATAGAAAATAGGTGCAGGAGTAGGCCATTCGGCCTTTCAAGCCTGGACCCACATTCAATGAGTTCATGGCTGAACATGAAACTTCAGTACCCCATTCATGCTTTCTCGCCATACCCCTTGATCCCACTAGTAGTAAGGACTACATCAAACGCCTTTTTGAATTTATTTAGTGAATTGGCCTCAACAACTTTCTGTGGTAGAGAATTCCACAGGTTCACCACTCTCTGGGTGAAGAAGTTTCTCCTCATCTCAGTCCTAAATGGCTTACCCCTTATCCTTAGACTGTGACCCCTGGTTCTGGACTTCCCCAACATTGGGAACATTCTTCCTGCATCTAACCTGTCTAAACCCGTCAGAATTTTAAACGTCTCTATGAGATCCCCTCTCATTCTTCTGAACTCCAGTGAATACAAGCTCAGTTGATCCAGTCTTTCTTGATATGTCAGTCCTGCCATCCCGGGAACCAATCTAGTGAATCTTCGCTGCACTCCCTCAATAGCAAGAATGTCCTTCCTCAAGTTAGGAGACCAAAACTATACACAATACTCCAGGTGTGGCCTCACCAAGGCCCTATACAACTATAGTAACACCTCATGCCCCTGTACTCAAATCCCCTCGCTATGAAGGCTGTTAGCGTTAGTGTTTTCTCTGAAGAATCACTCAACACTCAGAGTCGGTTCCAACGCCTGGTGGCATTTAATAACGCTCAGCGGGGAGGAAAAACTCAGGACCGTATCCAGGTTTCTCTCCACAGAACAAAGAGTTACATGTACCTTTATATGTTTCACAACAGTTACAAAACACTTTACTACAGTTACACAGCCCATCACGGCTGGACACAAGCCAATCACAACGATTATAGATTACATATAGGTTCTTTTAACCCAATAGAATTCCCCTAGTATCCAGGGAACCATATGTTTGGTTATTGTCAGCTTGGGCTGATCGATGGCTTTATAGGTTCTCTCCCTAGTTTTTTCATCTGGGAGAAATAATTGGTATATAGCCTTGTTTACAGCAAATGGTTTCCCTCTTATCTTTCTTCCTGGGGAATTAATTGGTTTTATGGCCTTGTTCACAGGAGATGGTTTCCTTCTTATCTCTGTCTTCCCAGGCATTCCTACAGTGGGCCTCACAGGGTTATTGCTCGGTCAGTGAACGTTCAACAGTTCACAGTTTGACTACCTGATTTCCCATAATGCCTGGGCAGCCATTTTATGTGTGTGTCCATTTAAGCTTATGTGAGTTTTAAATATCCAGCAGGTGCCTAATGCCTAAGTCTATATATATTTCTACTCTCTACAACAAAGGCCAACATGCCATTTGCCTTCTTAACCGCCTGCTGTACCTGCATGCCAACCTTCAATGACTGATGTACCATGACACCCAGGTCTCGTTGCACCTCCCCTTTTCCTAATCTGTCACCATTCAGATAATAGTCTGTCTCTCTGTTTTTACCACCAAAGTGGATAACCTCACATTTATCTACATTATACTTCATCTGCCACGCATTTGCCCACTCACCTAACCTATCCAAGTCACTCTGCAGCCTCATAGCATCCTCCTCGCAGCTCACACTGCCACCCAACTTAGTGTCATCCGCAAATTTGGAGATACTACATTTAATCCCCTCGTTTAAATCATTAATGTACAATGTAAACAGCTGGGGCCCCAGCACAGAACCTTGCGGTACCCCACTAGTCACTGCCTGCCATTCTGAAAAGTACCCATTTACTCCTACTCTTTGCTTCCTGTCTGACAACCAGTTCGCAATCCACGACAGCACACTACCCCCAATCCCATGTGCTTTAACTTTGCACATTAATCTCTTGTGTGGGACCATGTCGAAAGCCTTCTGAAAGTCCAAATATACCACATCAACTGGTTCTCCCTTGTCCACTCTACTGGAAACATCCTCAAAAAATTCCAGAAGATTTGTCAAGCATGATTTCCCTTTCACAAATCCATGCTGACTTCGACCTATCATATTACCTCTTTCCAAATGCGCTGTTATGACATCCTTAATAATTGATTCCATCATTTTACCCACTACCGATGTCAGTCTGACTGGTCTATAATTCCTTGTTTTCTCTCTCCCTCCTTTTTTAAAAAGTGGGGTTATATTGGCTACCCTCCACTCGATAGGAACTGATCCAGAGTCAATGGAATGTTGGAAAATGACTGTCAATACATCCGCTATTTCCAAGGCTACATCCTTAAGTACTCTGGGATGCAGACCATCAGGCCCTGGTGATTTATCAGCCTTCA
Organism: Pristiophorus japonicus; assembly: GCF_044704955.1. Taxonomy (NCBI): domain Eukaryota; kingdom Metazoa; phylum Chordata; class Chondrichthyes; family Pristiophoridae; genus Pristiophorus; species Pristiophorus japonicus. Next base: position 25,460,028 of record NC_092002.1, read on the forward strand.
ATCCCATCAATTTCCCCAACACAATTTCCTGACTAAAAAGGATTTCCCTCAGTTCCTCCTTCTTACAAGACCCTCTGACCCCTTTTATATCCGGAAGGTTGTTTGTGTCCTCCTTAGTGAATACCAAATCAAAGTTCTTGTTCAATTGGTCTGCCATTTCTTTGTTCTCAGTTATGATTTCCCCTGATTCTGACTGCAGGGGACCTACGTTTGTCTTTACCAACCTTTTTCTCTTTACATATCAATCGAAGCTTTTGCAGTCCATTTTAATGTTCCCTGCAAGCTTTCTCTCGTACTCTACTTTCCCTGCCCTAATCAAACCCTTTGTCCTCCTCTGCTGAGTTCTAAATTTCTCCCAATCCCCGGGTTCACTGCTATTTCTGGCCAATTTGTATGCCACTTCCTTGGCTTTAATATTATCCCTGATTTCTCTTGATAGCCACGGTTGAGCCACCTTCCCTTTTTTATTTTTACGCCAGACAGGAATGTACAATTGTTATAGTTCATCCATGCGGTCTCTAAATGTCTGCCATTGCCCATCCACTGTCAACCTCTTAAGTATCATTCACCAATCTATCCTAGCCAATTGACGCCTCATACCTTCAAAGTTAGCCTTCTTTAAGTTCTGGACCATGGTCTCTGAATTAACTGTTTCCTTCTCCATCCATATTATGGTCACTCTTCCCCAAGGGGCCTCGCACAACGAGATTACTAATTAATAATCTCTCATTACACAACACCCAGTCGAAGATGGCCTCCCCTCTAGTTGGTTCCTCGACATATTGGTCTAGAAAACCATCCCTTATGCACTCCAGGAAATCCTCCTCCACCGTATTGTTTCCAGTTTGGCTAGCCCAATCTATGTGCATATTAAAGTCACCCATGATAACTGCTGTACCTTTATTGCATGCACCCCTAATTTCCTGTTTGATGCCCTCCCCAACATCACTACTACTGTTTGGAGGTCTGTACACAACTCCCACAAGAGTTTTCTTCCCTTTGGTATTCCGTAGCTCCACCCATACCGATTCCACATGATCCAAGCTAATGTCCCTCCTTCCTGTTGCATTAATTTCCTCTTTAAGCAGCAACGCCACCCCACCTCCTTTTCATTTCTGTCTAGTCTTCCTAAATGTTGAATACCCCTGGATACAAAACGACAGTATGCAGGTACAGCAAGTGATCAGGAAGGCCAATAGAATATTGGCCTTTATTGCAAAGGGGATGGAGTGTAAAAGCAGGGAAGTCTTGCTACGGTTGTACAGTGTATTGGTGAGGCCACAGCTGGAATACTGCGTACAGTTTTGGTTTCCATATTTACGAAAGGATATACATGCTTTGGAGGCAGTTCAGAGAAGGTTCACTCGGTTGCTCCGGAGATGAGGGGGTTGACTTATGAGGAAAGGTTGAGTAGGTTGGGCCTCTACTCATTGGTATTCAGAAGAATGAGAGGTGATCTTATCGAAACGTATGAGATTATGAGGGGGTTTGACAAGGTGGATGCAGAGAGGATGTTTCCACTGATGGGGGAGACTAGAACTAGAGGGCATGGTCTTAGAATAAGGGGCCGCACATTTAAAACAGAGATGAGGAGAAATTTCTTCTCTCAGAGGGTTGTAAATCTGTGGAATTCGCTGCCTCAGAGAGCTGTGGAGGCTGGGTCATTGAATAAATTTAAGACAGAAATAGACAGTTTCTTAACAGAGGAGGGAATAAGGGGTTATGGGGAGAGGGCGGGGAAGTGGAGCTGAGTCCATGATGGTATTAAATGCCGGAGCAGGCTCGAGGGCCTTATGGCCGACTCCTGCTCCTATTTCTTATGTTCTTATGAGGGGGTTGATTTATGAGGAAAGGTTGAGTGGGTTGGGCCTATACTCACTGGAATTCAGAAGAATGAGAGGTGATCTTATTGAACCGTGTTAGATTCTGAGGGGGCTTGACAGGGTAGGTGCAGAGAGGATGTTTCCCCCTCGAGGGAGAATCTAGAACTAGGGGACATAGTCTCAGAATAAGGGGCCGCCCATTTAAAACTGAGATGAGGAGGAATTTCTTCTCTCAGAGGGTTGTAAATCTGTGGAATTCTCTGCCCCAGAGAGCTGTGGAGGCTGGGTCATTGAATATATTTAAGATGGAGATAGACAGATTTTTGAGCGATAAGGGAGTGAAGGGTTATGGGGAGCGGGCGGGGAAGTGGGGCTGAGTCCATGATCGGATCAGCCATGATCGTATTAAATGCCAGAGCAGGCTCGAGGGGCCGAATGGCCGACACCTGCTCCTATTTCTTATGTTCTTGTGAGAACTGTATTGTTACCAATGTGAACTGCAAAAAAAATATACATTTACACATTTCCTTTGTGGTCTATCCTCTCAACAGAAAAGAAAGTTGCAAGTAAGTCCATTAATGCTGGCGGAGCTGATGGCCGAAGGAGCTGGAATCCATCACCTCAATCCCCTTGCCGCTGATTTTGAGCTCATTTTTGATCTTTGAATCTTTGCAACTCTCTGCATCAGCGTAGACACCTCCTTCTGGGAGTCAACTTGGAGTCCGTCTGTATTCCTGCACTGACGATTCTCATCATCTTCAAAGGCGGCCCCTCGGAATCGAGGAAGACTTGCTTCCACTCTTAACATGAGTCCTTAGGTGGCTGAACAGTCCAATACGGGAACCACAGTCCCTGTTACAGGTGGGACAGATAGTCGTTGAGGGAAAGGGAGGGTGGGACTGGTTTGCCGCACACTCCTTCCGCTGCCTGTGTTTGTTTTCTGCATGCTCTCGGCGACGAGACTCGAGGTGCTCAGCGCCCTCCCTGATGCACTTCCTCCACTGAGGGTGGTCTTTGGCCAGGGACTCCCAGGTGTCGGTGGGGATGTTGCATTTTATCAGTGAGGCTTTGAGGGTGTCCTTGTAATGTTTCCTCTGCCCGCCTTTGGCTCGTTTGTCGTGTACGAATTCCGAGTAGAGCGCTTGCTTTGGGAGTCTCGTGTCGGGCATGTGAACAATGTGGCCCTGCCCAGCGGAGCTGATCGAGTGTGGTCAGTGCTTCAATGCTGGGGATGTTGGCCTGGTCGAGGACGCTGATGTTGGTGCATCTGTCCTCCCAGGGTATTTGTAGGATCTTGCGTCGACATCGACTGTTCTGATACTTTGTTCAATGCTGATAGCGATTCATTGGGCACGCCTCCCACCCGTAAAACATCTATGGAACTACCTGTTGGTCCTGGAGGAAGGTAGGATCACTGTCGGAGGTGTTCATTCACTGCACAGCGCTCGGGGAGATGTCTCCCATGTACGGACGCATCTGCTGGAAATATCTGGGTCTGTACCACCGATCATCATCCAGTATTCTCATTGATAAACATGGGAGATCTGTCTGTACGGGTTCCCAATACACGCACTCCCAGGTCCCTCTGTTCCTTTGAGCTTCTCAGTGTCCTACCATTTAATGTCCTACCAGTTGGTTGATATCTTCCTGCAGTCCACAACTTTCTTCTTCATTATCAACCACACGACTGATTGTTGTATCATCATATCAATGCAGACAATGTATCCCTTCACTGACGTTTCTTGCGCAAAGCATTTCCAATTCCAGGGGTATCGGTATTCATAAATGCTTGTTACTGTTTGTTACTCCAGCACTAGAATACAAGGACATACAAGAAGGTAAGTCACAAATAGGATTTAGGTTCAATTTCCGATGTGTAGGACGACAGTGTCCACAGAATACCAGGCCAGGTGGATAAGCTGTTTAAGAAGGAATACGGAATGCTTGCCTTTATTAGCCGAGGCATGGAATACAAGAGCAGGGGCAGGGTTAAGATTGAACTGTATAAAACACTGGGTAGACCGAAGCTGGTCCGCATAAGTCAACCCCCTCATCTCTGGAATCGACTGAGTGAACCTTCTCTGAACTGCCTCCAAAGCAAGTATATCCTTTCGTAAATACGGAGACCAAAACTGTACGCAGTACTCCAGGTGTGGCCTCATCAATACCCTGTACAGTTGTGGCAGGTCTTCTCTGCTTTTATACTCTATCCCCCTTGCAATAAAGGCCAACATTCCCTTGGCCTTCCTGATCACTTGCTGTACCTGCATACTAACCTTTTGTGTTTCATGCACAAGGACCCCCAGATTCTGCTGTACTGCAGCACTTTGCAATCTTTCTCCATTTAAATTATAACTTACTCTTTGATTTTTTTTCTGCCAAAGTGCATGACCTCACACTTTCCAACATTGTACTCCATCTGACAAATTTTGCCTTCTCACTGAGCCTGTCCATGTGCTTTTGCAGGTTTTGTAATTACTTGAAGATATCGCTTAAGATACTCATTTAATTCCATTATTTCCAATGGAACTTACAGACGAAGAGCTGAGGGAGAAAAACGCAGGTATAATTCCTATCAATAACATTCTTGTTGGACATTTACTTGGGCAATTAGTCGTCAACAACAACAACAAATTGTACTTATGTACCGCCTTTAATGTACCAAAATCTTCGAACGGGCTTCACATAAGACACAAATGTGACACATAGAAACATAGAAACATAGAAAATAGGTGCAGGAGTAGGCCATTCGGCCCTTCTAGCCTGCACCGCCATTCAATGAGTTCATGGCTGAACATGCAACTTCAGTACCCCATTCCTGCTTTCTTGCCATACCCGTTGATCCCCCAAGTAGTAAGGACTTCATCAAACTCCTTTTTGAATATATTTAGTGAATTAGCCTCAACAACTTTCTGTGGTAGAGAATTCCACAGGTTCAACACTCTCTGGGTGAAGAAGTTTCTCCTCATCTCGGTTCTAAATGGCTTACCCCTTATCCTTAGACTGTGACCCCTGGTTCTGGACTTCCCCACCATTGGGAACATTCTTCCTGCATCTAATCTGTCTAAACCTGTCAGAATTTTAAACGTTTCTATGAGGTACCCTCTCATTCTTCTGAACTCCAGTGAATACAAGCCCAGTTGATCCATTCTTTCTTGATAGGTCAGTCCCGCCATCCCGGGAATGAGTCTGGTGAACCTTCGCTGCACTCCCTCAATAGCAAGAATGTCCTTCCTCAGGTTAAGAGACCAAAACTGAACACAATACTCCAGGTGTGGCCTCACCAAGGCCCTGTACAATTGTAGCAACACCTCCCTGCCCCTGTACTCAAATCCCCTCGCTATGAAGGCCAACATGCCATTTGCTTTCTTAACCGCCTGCTGTACCTGCATGCTAACCTTCAATGACTGATGTACCATGACACCCAGGTCTCGTTGCACCTCCCCTTTTCCTAATCTGTCACCATTCAGATAATAGTCTGTCTCTCTGTTTTTACCACCAAAGTGGATAACCTTACAATTATCCACATTATACTTCATCTGCCATGCATTTGCCCACTCACCTAACCTATCCAAGTCACTCTGCAGCCTCATAGCATCCTCCTCGCAGCTCACACTGCCACCCAACTTAGTGTCATCCGCAAATTTGGAGATACTACATTTAATCCCCTCGTCTAAATCATTAATGTACAATGTAAACAGCTGGGGCCCCAGCACAGAACCTTGCGGTACCCCACTAGTCACTGCCTGCCATTCTGAAAAGTACCCATTTAATCCTACTCTTTGCTTCCTGTCTGACAACCAGTTCTCAATCCACGTCAACACACTACCCCCAATCCCATGTGCTTTAACTTTGCACATTAATCTCTTTTGTGGGATCTTGTCGAAAGCCTTCTGAAAGTCCAAATATACCACATCAACTGGTTCTCCCTTGTCCACTCAACTGGAAACATCCTCAAAAAATTCCAGAAGATTTGTCAAGCATGATTTCCCTTTCACAAATCCATGCTGACTTGGACCTATCATGTCACCTCTTCCCAAATGCGCTGCGATGACATCCTTAATAATTGATTCCATCATTTAATCACTACCGATGTCAGGCTGACCGGTCTATAATTCCCTGTTTTCTCTCCCCCTCCTTTTTTAAAAAGTGGGGTTACATTGGCTACCCTCCACTCCATAGGAACTGATCCAGAGTCTATGGAATGTTGGAAAATGACTGTCAATGCATCCGCTATTTCCAAGGTCACCTCCTTAAATACTCTGGGATGCAGTCCATCAGGCCCTGGGGATTTATTGGCCTTCAATCCCATCAATTTCCCCAACACAATTTCCCGACTAATAAGGATTTCCCTCAATTCCTTAAGTATCATTCGCCAATCTATCCTAGCCAATTCACGCCTCATACCTTCAAAGTTACCCTTCTTTAAGTTCTGGACCATGGTCTCTGAATTAACTGTTTCATTCTCCATCCTAATGCAGAATTCCACCATATTATGGTCACTCTTCCCCAAGGGGCCTCGCACAACGAGATTGTTAATTAATCCTCTCTCATTACACAACACCCAGTCTAAGATGGCCTCCCCCCCTAGTTGGTTCCTCGACATATTGGTCTAAAAAACCATCCCTTAGGCACTCCAGGAAATCCTCCTCCACCGTATTGCTTCCAGTTTGGTTAGCCCAATCTATGTGCATATTAAAGTCACCCATGATAACTGCTGCACTTTTATTGCATGAACCCCTAATTTCCTGTTTGATGCCCTCCCCAACATCACTACTACTGTTTGGAGGTCTGTACAAAACTCCCACTAACGTTTTTTGCCCTTTGGTGTTCTGCAGCTCTAACCATATAGATTCCACATCATCCAAGCTAATGTCTTTCCTAACTATTGCATTAATCTCCTCCTTAACCAGCAATGCTACCCCACCTCCTTTTCCTTTTATTCTATCCTTCCTGAATGTTGAATACCCCTGGATGTTGAGTTCCCAGCCCTGATCATCCTGGAGCCACATCTCCGTAATCCCAATCACATCATATTTGTTAACATCTATTTGCACAGTTAAGTCATCCACCTTATTACGGATACTCCTTGCATTAAGACACAAAGCCTTCAGGCTTGTTTTTTTAACACCCTTTGTCCTTTTAGAATTTTGCTGTACAGTGGCCCTTTTTGTTCTTTGCCTTGGGTTTCTCTGCCCTCCACTTTTCCTCATCTCCTTTCTGTCTTTTGCTTTTGTCTCCTTTTTGTTTCCCTCTGTCTCCCTGCATTGGTTCCCATCCCCCTGCCATATTAGTTTAACTCCTCCCCAACAGCACTAGCAAACACTCCCCCTAGGACATTGGTTCCGGTCCTGCCCATGTGCAGACCGTCTGGTTTGTACTGGTCCCATCTCCCCCAGAACCGGTTCCAATGCCCCAGGAATTTGAATCCCTCCTTGCTCCACCACTGCTCAAGCCACGTATTCATCTGCGCTATCCTGCGATTCCTACTCTGACTAGCATGTTTTACTGGTAGCAATCCCGAGATTACTACTTTTGAGGTCCTACTTTTTAATTTAGCTCCTAGCTCCTTAAATTCGTTTCGTAGGACCTCATCCCTTTTTTTACCTATATCGTTGGTACCTATGTGCACCACGACAACTGGCTGTTCTCCCTCCCTTTTTAGAATGTCCTGCACCCGCTCTGAGACATCCTTGACCCTTGCACCAGGGAGGCAACATACCATCCTGGAGTCTCTGTTGCGGCCGCAGAAACGCCTATCTATTCCCCTTACAATTGAATCCCCTATCACTATCGCTCTCCCACTCTTTTTCCTGCCCTCCTGTGCAACAGAGCCAGCCATGGTGCCATGAACTTGGCTGCTGCTGCCCTCCCCTGATGAGTCATCCCCCCCAACAGTACCCAAAGAAGTGTATCTGTTTTGCAGGGGGATGACCGCAGGGGACCCCTGCACTACCTTCCTTGCACTGCTCTTCCTGCTGGTCTTCCATTCCCTATCTGGCTGTGGACCCTTCACCTGCGGTAAGACCAACTCACTACACGTGATACTCACGTCATTCTCAGCATCGTGGATGCTCCAGAGTGAATCCACCCTCAGCTCCAACTCCGTAACGCGGTCCGTCAGGAGCTGGAGGCGGATACACTTCCCGCACACGTCGTCGTCAGGGACACCGGAAGTGTCCCTGAGTTCCCACATGGTACAGGAGGAGCATATCACGTGACCGAGCTCTCCTGCCTTGACTTAACCCTTTGATAAGCAACAACAATGCTAAAGTTTACTCACTGTTTTCGAAGAGAAAAAAGAAAATCTACTCACCAATCACCAGCCAATCACTTATCCCCTTGGCTGTGACGTCACCTTTCTGTTTCTTTCTACTTCTTTTTTGCCTTCTCCCTGTAGCTGCACCGGCTGGGCCTCTCGCCGACCCTGGAACTCACGCCTCTCCACGTATCTCCTCGACACCACATATGGGGAAATGAGGGCAGGTGACCAAAAGCTGGGTCAAAGAGCTGGGTTTAAAGGAACGTCATGAAGGAGGAGAGAGAGGCGGAGGTTTAGTGGGGGAGTTCCAGAGCTTGTGGTCCAGGCAGCTGAAGGTATGGCCACCGATGTTGGAGTGATGGAAATCGGGGGAGCTCAGGAGGGCAGAATTGGAGGAGCGCAGAGATCTTGGGAGTGGGGCATGGGGGTACAGGCTGGAGGTTACAGAGATAGGGAGGGGTGTAGGGGCTGGAGGGAGTTCCAGGTATAGGGAGGGGTGTAGCGGTTGGAGTTGGTTTCAGAGCTAGGGAGCGGGCGAGGGGCTAGAGGAGGTTATAGAAATAGGGAGGGGTGTAGGGGCTGGAGGAGTTTACAGAGATAGGGAGGGGTGTAGGGGCTGGAGGAAGTTACAGAGATAGGGAGGTGTGTAGGGGCTGGAGGAGGTTACAGAGATAGGGAGAGGTGTAGGGGCTGGAGGAGGTTACAGAGATAGGGAGGGCTGTAGGGGCTGGAGGTGGTTTCAGAGATAGGGAGCGGGTGAGGGGCTGGAGGAGGTTACAGAGATAGGGAGGTGTGTAGGGGCTGGAGGAGGTTACAGAGATAGGAAGGGGTGTAGGGACTGGAGGAGGTTACAGAGATAGGGTGGGGTGTCGGGGTTGGAGGAGGTTACAGAGATAGGGAGCGGAGTAGGGGCCGGAGGGGTTTACAGTGATAGGGAGGAGTGTAGGGGGAGGGGGTTACAGGGATAGGGAGGGGTGTAGGGGCTGGAGGGGGTTACAGAGATAGGGAGGAGTGTAGGGGAGGGGGTTACAGGGATAGGGAGGGGTGTAGAGGCTGGAGGGGTTTACAGAGATAGGGAGGAGTGTAGGGGGAGGGGGTTACAGAGATAGGGAGGGGGCGAGGGGATGGAGGGGGTTACAGAGATAGGGAGGGTGTAGGGGGAGGGGATTACAGAGATAGGGAGGGTGTGGGGGAGGGGATTACAGAGATAGGGAGGAGTGTAGGGGGAGGGGATTACAGAGATAGGGAGGGTGTAGGGGAGGGGATTACAGAGATAGGGAGGGTGTAGGGGAGGGGATTACAGAGATAGGGAGGGGGCGAGGGGATGGAGGGGGTTACAGAGATAGGGAGGGTGTAGGGGGAGGGGATTACAGAGATAGGGAGGGTGTGGGGGAGGGGATTACAGAGATAGGGAGGAGTGTAGGGGGAGGGGATTACAGAGATAGGGAGGGTGTAGGGGAGGGGATTACAGAGATAGGGAGGGTGTAGGGGGAGGGGATTACAGAGATAGGGAGGGGGCGAGGAGGGATTGCAGGGATTTGTAAACAAGGACGGGAATTATAATCACTCAAACATCGGTGGCCGTGCCTTCTGTTTTCTGGGGCCCCAACGTCTGGAACTCCCTCCCTAAATCTCTCTGCCTTTTCCCTCTTTCAAGACGCTCCAAAAGACCTATTGCTTTGACCAAGGTTTTGGTCACCTGCGCTAATTTCTACTTATGCCACTCGATGTCAATTTATTCATCTCATCATCGCTCATGTGGCATATGGGCCCTTTTACTCGGTTGAAGATGCTATTTACATATAAATGCTTATTGTCGGTGATATTCTTATTGTGTCAACTTCACAGCAGCCTTGATGGGAATGCTAGATCAATAATTAAGCGAGAAAGGGATTGACAGAATGGTGAGAGAGTGCACTGACTGGAGTCATACCCAGCACAAAGGAAGATGGTTGTGGTGGTTGGAGGTCAATCATCACAGCCCCAGGACATCGCTGCAGGGGTTCTTCAGGACAGTGTCCCATCTTCCATCTTCAGCTGCTTCATAATCTGACGTCCCCTCCACCTTAAGCCCAGAAGTGGGGCTGTTCGCTGATGATTGCAGTGTTCAGTGCCATTAACTCCTCAGATAATGGAGCAGTCCATGCCCACATGCAACAAGACCTGGACCACATTCAGGCTCAGGCTGCTCGGCCGTAAGTAACATTCGCCCCACACACAAGTGCCAGGCAATGACTATCTCGATCGAGTGAGAGCCTAACCACCTCCCCATTGACATTACCATCGTCGAATCTCCCACCATCAACATCCTGGGGGTCACCATCGAACAGAAACTCCACTGCACCAGCCACATAAATACTGTGGCCACAAGAGCGGGTCGGAGGCTGGGTATTCTGTGACGAGTGTCTCACCTCCTGACTCCCCAAAGCCTTTCCACCATCTACACGACACAAGTCAGGAGTGTGATGGAACACTCTCCACTTGCCTGGATGAGTTGCAGCTCCAACAACACTCGAGAAACTCGACACCATCCAGGACAAAGCAGCCGCTTGATCGACACGCAACCCACCGCCTTCAAACACTCACTCCCTCCACCACCGGCGCACCGTGGCTGCAGTGTGTACCTTCTACACGATGCACTGCAGCAACTCGCCAAGGCTTCTCCGGCAGCACCTCCCAAACTTGTAGGTGGTCCACCATTACCTTTGTTCCTGCTGCCTGATGTTCTTTTTGTTCCCCGCAGAAATAGGAGGATTGCAGAAAAAACTACAAGACGTAGGTAAGCGGGAGAAAGATATCTTTTCAATACATCTGTTACAACCCTGCCTTATCCACAGATTCCCGACAACCTCAACAACAGCTGAAATTTAGAAACACAGACATTTACAGCGCAGAAGGAGGCCATTCCGGCCCATCGTGTCCGCGCCGGCCGACAAAGAGCCGCCCAGCCCTCGGTCAGCAGCCCTGAAGGTTACATATAAACCTATGAACAATGACAGAAAGGCAAAGAGCACCCAGCCCAACCAGTCCGCCTCACACAACTGCGACACCCTTATACTGAAACATTCTACACTCCACCCCAACCGGAGCCATGTGATCTCCTGGGAGAGGCAAAAACCAGATAAAAACCCAGGCCAATTTAGGGAGAAAAAATCTGGGAAAATTCCTCTCCGACCCATCCAGGCGATCGACACTAGTCCAGGAGATCACCCTGGCCGTATTCGATTCCCTGCAGTACGTACCATTATATCTGCTCCGTCCAACAAAAGGTCACCCAGTCTAATCCCAATGACCAGCTCTAGGTCCATAACCCTGCAGGTTACTGCACTTTAAGTGCCCATCTAACCATCTCTTAAAAGTGGTGAGGGTTTCTGCATCCACCACTCTTCCAGGCAGCGAGTTCCAGATCCCCACAACCCTCTGCGTAAAGAAGCCCCCACTCAAATCCCCTCTAAACCTTCCACCAACCACCTTAATACTATGTCCCCTCGTAATAGACCCCTCCACCAATGGAAATAGACTCTTACTATCCACTATGACCAGGCCCCTCAAAATTTTGTAAACCGGTGAGGTCTCCTCTCAATCTCCTCTGTTCCAATGAGAACAAACCCAGCCTATCCAATCTGTCCTCATAACTAAGATTCTCCAATTCAAGCAGCATCCTAGTAAATCTCCTCTGCACCCTCTCTCGTGCAACCCGCCCTAGCCTCAGCTTATCCGCTGCTGAAACCCTCATCCATGCCCCTGTTACCTCCAGACTTGACCATTCTATCGCAGTCCTGGCTGGCCTCCCACATTTTGCCTGATGTAAACTGGAGGTGATCCAAAACTCGGCTGCTCCCGTGTCCTAGCTCACACCGAGTCCTGCTCACCCATCACCCCCTGAGCTCGCTGACCAACATTTGTTCCCGGTTAAGCAATGCCTCGACTTCAATATTCTCATCCTCGTTGACAAATCCCTCCGTGGCCCTCGCCCGCTCCCTATCTCTGTAACATCCTCCAGCCCTACACCCCTCCCTATCTCTGTAACCCCCTCCAGCCCCTACACCCCTCCCTATCTCTGTAACCCCCTCCAGCCCCTACACCCCTCCCTATCTCTGTAATCCCCTCCAGCCCTACGCCCCTCCCTATCTCTGTAACCCCCTCCAGCCCCTACAGCCATCCCTATCTCTGTAATCCCCTCCAGCCCTACACCCCTCCCTATCTCTGTAACATCCTCCAGCCCTACACCCCTCCCTATCTCTGTAACTTCCTCCAGCCCTACACCCCTCCCTATCTCTGTAACCCCCTCCAGCTCTACACCCCTCCCTATCTCTGTAACATCCTATAGCCCAACAGCCCTCCCTATCTCTGTAATCTCCAGTCCTACACCCCTCCCTATCTCTGTAACCTCCTCCAGCCCCTACACCCCTCCCTATATTTGTAATCTCCTACAACCCTCCGAGATGTCTGCGCTCCTTTAATTCTGCCCTCTTGAGCATCCTTGATATAATTATTGGCCGTGCCTTCAGCTGCCTGGGCCCCAAGCTCTGGAACTCCCTCCCTAAACCTCTCCGCCTCTCTCTCCTCCTTCAAGACGTCCCTTAAAACCGACCTTTTTAACCAAGCTTCTGATCACCTGCCCTAATGTCTTCTTATGTGGCTCGGTGTCAAATTTATCTGTTTGTCTTATAACACTGCCGTAAAGCCCCTTGGGACATTACACTACATATAAGGCGCTATATAAATGCAAGTTGTTGTTGCACCAGTAATATTACAGAAACTATGGCAGTGTTGTTAAATTGATGATTATTCTGATAACCATTTAGAACGAACTCTACAAACCAAAGATAAAGGTAAGATTTATATATTTTGCAGGAAATCTTTTTATGAATGTGACTCCCTCACTTCCCTGGATATTCTGGACTGGATTCCTCCTCCAGTGTCTGGCCATACAGGAATTCCTCCCCAAGGGCACTTTCTCCTCACTGACAGCGTTTTCGGTCTATCCCTCCCTCTCCCCACTATTCTGGAGATATATCACCAACGATGTCTCCACAAGATCCTGAAAATCCCCTGGGAGGACAGACGCACCAACATCAGTGTCCTCGATCAGGCCAACATCCCCAGCATCGAAGCACTGACCACACTCGATCAGCTCCGCTGGGCAGGCCACATTGTCAGCATGCCAGACACGAGACTCCCAAAGCAAACGCTCTACTCGGAACTCCTTCACGGCAAACGAGCCAAAGGTGGGCAGAGGAAACGTTTCAAGGACACCCCTCCTTGATAAAGTGCAATATCCTCACCGGCACCTGGGAGTCCCTGGCCCAAGGCAGTCCTTAGAAGGTTCACTAGGTTGATTCCGGAGATGAGGGTTGACTTATGAAGAAAGGTTGAGTAGGTTGGGCCTTTACACATTGGAGTTCAGAAGAATGAGAGGCGATCTTATCGAATCATGTAAGATATTGAGGGGACTTGACACTCGTAGGGAAATAAAACTAGGGGACATAGGCTCAGAATAAGGGGTCGCCCATTTAAAACTGAGATGAGGAGGAATTTCTTCTCTCAGAGGGTTGTAAATCTGTGGAATTCTCTGCCCCAGAGAGCTGTGGAGGCTGGGTCATTGAATCTATTTAAGGTGGAGATAGACAGATATTTGAGCGATAAGGGAGTGAAGGGTTATGGGGAGCGGGCGGGGAAGTGGAGCTGAGTCCATGGTCAGATCTTATTAAATGGCGGAGCAGGCTCAAGGGGCAGAATGGCCGATTCCTGCTCCTATTTCTTATGTTCTTATGTTCTAAGTGGAGGAGGGCGCTGAGCACCTCGAGTCTCATCGCCGAGAGCATGCAGAAATCAAGTGCAGGCAGCGGAAGGAGCGTGCGGCAAACCAGTCCCACCCTCCCTTTCCTTCAACCACTGTCTGTCCCACCTGTGACAGAGACTGTAATTCCCGTCATCATCATCGGCAGTCCCTCGAAGCGAGGATGACTTTCTTCCACGCTGAAAAGGGATGAGTTCCCAGGTGTTTCAATGAAGGACCTAATATTCCAGATCCCAAACTACATGTTGAAGGGTGGAAGATACCTGTAGGTGGATTGTTTTAATGTGTGGTGACCGTTGCACACCAGCCACCACACGGGTTTGACAGAGCGAGGTCTCGGTCCAGTGGCAAGGGTTAACCAGGACGACTGGAGACCAGCTCTGCTGCACGAACCCAGTGCGCACATCTCACACAGTGTGGGCTGGCCCTGGGCCCTCGACTCTTCTGGGCCAATTTCTCCTCATCTCAGTCCTAAATTTCCTACCCCGTATCCTGAGACTGTGACCCCTTGTTCTAGACTTCCCAGCCCCGGGAAACATCCTCCCCGCATCCAGTCTGTCCAACCCCGTCAGAATTTTATACGTTTCAATGAGATCCCCTCTCATTCTTCTAAACTCTAGTGAATACAGGCCTAGTCGACCCAATCTCTCCTCATTCGACAGTCCTGCCATCCCAGGAATCAGTCTGGGTTAGGGTATATCCTTTCTTAAATACCGAGACCAAAACTGTACGCAGTACTCCAGCTGTGGCCTCACCAATACCCTGTACAGTTGTTTGCAGGATGTCCCTGAATTAATACTCCATCCAGAGTGATTTTAATTAAGACTGAGAATTGTAAAATGCCGGGGGTAGGTGGACCCAGACCCCATCGAGGTCAGCGATGATATTTTAAAGACGACTTTTGTATTATTTTCTCAGAAATTCAAAAAGTTAAGGATGCTTTGAAAGAGGCTGGTGAGTGGAATTAGTTACATTTAAAACCCCCTTGAATTCGAGGATTCGATTGGTTCCTCAGTCTCATTGGGCGGGATGTGAATGGACGGATTTGTCTGGTTAATTCCGAGACTCCTCCATGCTAAATGTTCACACACCCCCGGTCCCCTCAACGAGCTGTCCGCATCCAACCTCTGAGTGGAACAAGTGGCGTATCGCCACACGCGATTGAGCAATCGATGCATTGTGAGAGGGAGCAGTGCTGCAAATGTCTGGTGTCTCAGCATAGAGGGAGCTTTACTCTGTATCTAACACCGTATACCTGCCCTGGGAGTGTGTGATGGGACAGTGTAGAGGGAGCTTTACTCTGTATCTAACCCGTGCTGTACCTGCCCTGGGAGTGTTTGATGGACAGTGTAGAGAGAGCTTTACTCTGTATCTAATCCCTTATACCTGCCCTGGGAGTGTTTGATGGACAGTGTAGAGGGAGCTTTACTCTGTATCTAACCCCGTATACCTGCCCTGGGAGTGTTTGATGGACAATGTACAGGGAGCTTTACTCTGTATCTAACCCCGTATACCTACCCTGGGAGTGTGTGATGGGACAGTGTAGAGGGAGCTTTACTCTGTATCTAACCCGTGCTGTACCTGCCCTGGGAGTGTGTGATGGGACAGCGTAGAGGGAGCTTTACTCTGTATCTAACCCCGTGCTATACCTGCCCTGGGAGTGTTTGATGGGACAGTGTAGAGGGAGCTTTACTCTGTATCTAACCACGTGCTGTACCTGCCCTGGGAGTGTTTGATGAGACAGTGTAGAGGGAGCTTTACTCTGTATCTAACCCCCCTGTACCTGACCTGGGAGTGTTTGATGGGACAGTGTAGAGGGAGCTTTGCTCTGTATCTAACCCCCTGCACCTGCCCTGGGAGTGTTTGATGGGACAGTGTAGAGGGAGCTTTACTCTGTATCTAACCCCGTGCTATACCTGCCCTGGGAGTGTTTGATGGGACAGTGTAGAGGGAGCTTTACTCTGTATCTAACCCCGTGCTATACCTGCCCTGGGAGTATTTGATGGGACAGTGTAGAGGGAGCTTTACTCTGTATCTAACCACGTGCTGTACCTGACCTGGGAGTGTTTGATGGGACAGTGTAGAGGGAGCTTTACTCTGTATCCAACCCCGTATACCTACCCTGGGAGTGTTTGATGGGACAGTGTAGAGGGAGCTTTGCTCTGTATCTAACCCCCTGCACCTGCCCTGGGAGTGTTTGATGGGACAGTGTAGAGGGAGCTTTACTCTGTATCTAACCCCGTGCTGTACCTGCCCTGGGAGTGTTTGATGGGGACTGTCATGTTTGTAACCTTCACATAACTGTAACTTTTATGTAACAACACTGTACACTGTATACACCTGAGAAATGCACACCTTGACCACAGAGGGTGAACTTGTGGGAGACACTCCTCACCTGGTCATTCAGGTATATAAAGGAAGATCCCACGCAGGGTCAGCACTTCTTGGTCCTGTAAATAAAGGTACAGGTCACAGAGTGACCTTGTCTCCAGTGTGTGCCTCATGTTGATTTGCTGTAGAGTGTAAGGACACAACATTTGGCGACGAGAAACGAGAATCAATGACTCAAGAGAATGACCACCGGTAGCACAGAGGAATGGTACTGTGTTGGTGAGGACTGGGACGATTTCGTTGAGAGGCTCCAGCAGAGCTTTGTCACGAAGGACAGGCTGGGCTGACAAGTGAAGGGCGCATCTACTGACCAGCTGTGGACCTAAGACGTACGCGCTGATAAAAGACCTGCTCGCACCCGAGAAGCCGGCAGATAAGACCTTCAAGGAGCTCAGCAAACTGATCAGTGAGCACCTCAAACCAGCGAGCAGTATACACATGGCCCAGCACCGATTCTATACACACCGACATCGAGAAGGGTAGAGCATACCGGACTTCCTTGCAGACCTTCGGCGCTTGGCCAGCCTCTGTAAGTTCACAGACGCCTGCAGGGGAGAGATGTTACGGGATTTCTTCATTGAGGGCATTGGTCATGCCGGGATTTTTAGGAAGCTAATTGAGACCAAGGACTTGACCTTGGAAGTGGCGGCATTGATGGCTCAAACCTTCATGGTGGGGGAGGAGGAAACCAAGATCATATACGCGCGCAACTCTGCTCCCAACGTGGTGATGGAGCAGGGAGTTAACATGGTAAATGCGACTCAGAACCCCGCAGGCAGGCAAGGGCAATTCGACACCAACCAGGCAGTAACAGACTCTAGGGTGGGTCCACAACAGAGACAATGGCAGGTTGAACGGACATTTACACCATCACAAGGGACAATACGTCCCGGGATGGGACCATTGACACCCACTAACAGAGTGCTCAATAGTAATCAAAGTGACAATCAGAGAGGAATGCTTGGTAACAGCCCTTTTGTTCACAACAATCTCAGCTCATGCTGGAGGTGCGGGGGCAGACATGCTGCGAAGACCTGCAGGTTTCAACAATTCATCTGCAGAAATTGTAACTTGAGTGGACATTTAGCCAGGATGTGCAGGAAGCTCACAGCGAGGCTGGTTTACGAAGTGGAATCAACCATAAGGCAGGGTTATGCCTGGGACACAGCAATGGATGTTGAAGTTCAGTGGGTCCAGGTGGCAAACATCCACAGCTCATACACAAGGACGCCACCTATGATGATGAAAGTCCTATTAAATGGCATCCCGGTACGCATGGAGCTGGACACAGGGGCCAGCCAGTCACTTATGAGTGTCCAACAATTCGAGAAACTATGGCCACTCAGAGCTAGCAGACCCAAACTAGAATACATTGACACACAATTACGGACGTACACCAAAGAGATCATCCCAGTGCTAGGCTGTGCAATGTTGGTGGTCACACATAATGGATCTCAGAACCGGCTGCCACTCTGGATTTTCCCGGGAAATGGTCCCGCACTTTTGGGGAGGAGCTGGCTAGCTGAGATGAACTGGAAATGGGGGGATGTGCACGCCATTTCATCTGTGGAGCGAAGTTCATGCTCACAGGTCCTACAAATGTTCCAGTCATTATTTCAACCAGGTGTCGGGACTTTCAAAGGCACCAAAGTGGTGATACGCATCACCCCGGACGCCAGACCAGTGCACCACAAAGCCAGAGCTGTGCCGTATGTGATGCGGGAGAAAATTGAGAGTGAATTGGACAGGTTGCTAAGAGAGGACATAATTTTGCCCGTTGAATTCAGTGACTGGGTGAGCCCCATCGTCCCTGTCCTAAAAATGGATGGCTCGGTCAGGATCTGTGGCGACTACAAGGCCACCATCAACCGAGTGTCACTACAAGACCAATACCCGCTTCCGAGAGCGGAGGATCTTTTTGCCATGCTGGCAGGCGGCAAGCTGTTCACCAAGTTGGACCTCACTTCGGCCTACATGACCCAGGAACTGGCCGATGAATCCAAGCTACTGACCACCATCACTACGCACAAGGGGCTGTTTGTCTACAACAGGTGTCCGTTTGGCATTCGTTCAGCAGCCGCTATCTTTCAGAGGAACATGGAAAGCCTGCTCAAATCCATCCCCGGAACAATTGTATTTCAAGACGACATCCTTATCACGGGTCGAGACACCGAGGAACACCTCCACAACCTGGAGGAGGTGCTACGCCGACTGGACCGGGTAGGCCTGCGATTAAAGAAGTCCAAGTGTGTGTTTTTGGCCCCAGAGGTCGCGTTTCTGGGCAGGAGGGTTGCCGCAGACGGGATCCGGCCCACTGAATCCAAAATGGAAGCGATCCGTCGCGCGCCCAGGCCCGGCAACACGTCAGAGTTGCGTTCATTTCTGGGACTATTGAACTATTTCGGGAACTTTCTACCGAACTTAAGTACATTGTTGGAGACGCTGCACGTGCTCCTGTGTAAGGGTTGCGATTGGTTTTGGGGGGACTGTCAGGAACGGGCTTTCAATCGGACGCGGAACCTGCTTTGTTCTAATAAGTTATTGACCCTGCACGACCCCTGTAAGAAATTGGTTTTGACATGTGATGCATCAGCCTATGGGGTTGGGTGCGTGTTGCAGCAGAGTAATGATGAGGGCCAATTCCAACCTGTGGCTTATGCCTCCAGGTTGCTCTCCCAAGCAGAAAGAGGGTATGGCATGGTTGAAAAGAAACATTCGCATGTGTCTACGGGGTGAAAAAGATGCACCAGTACCTCTTTGGCAGAAGGTTCGAGTTAGAAATGGACCACAAGACGTTAACATGCCTGTTGTCCAATAGCAAGGCTGTCAATGCCAATGCGTCAGCTCGCATACAGCGATGGGCTCTCACGCTGGCTGCGTATGACTACACCATACAACACCGGCCAGGCATCGAAAATTGCGCTGACGCGCTCAGCAGGCTCCCACTGGCCACCACCGAGGGGGCAGCAGAGCAAAGCGCAGAGGTGGTCATTGTGGTATATGTAGCACACAAATCACTGACTCCACACAGTCTGGTGTAGTAACTGCTGTGACCTTGGTCCTTTATTGTGTAACTCCAGAGTGCCCCTCAGGTGTGGTGGGCAGCCTTTTATACTCTGTCTCGCAGGTACTTTCGGGTCTCCCACCACAGTGCCCCTTGTGGCGCACCATTGTAACTATACATTTAATGTACATGGACAAAACATAACATCTCACTCCCCCTCTAGTTCCAAAAGCCATTGCCGGTGACCTCGGCCTTGTTCGTCCTGGTTGGTTTGTGAGTCCGTGACCAGCCATTGCCCTCTTCCCCCGATGTGGGGGACCCGGTGCAAGTATGCAGTGTTTGCAGTCCTTACATGGGTGATGAAGTACACGAGCATAACCTCCAACAGAAAGCAGGTATACATAGATGGTACATTTGTATGGTACATACAATATGTGGTACAGATGTTATGTCAAAAGGTTGCAGGTACACTGAACAGTTATTAAATCCCAGCACCACTGGGTGAGGTATGGTGGCGGTATACTGCCC
Source organism: Pristiophorus japonicus (assembly GCF_044704955.1). NCBI lineage: Eukaryota > Metazoa > Chordata > Chondrichthyes > Pristiophoridae > Pristiophorus > Pristiophorus japonicus. The sequence continues at coordinate 25,479,839 of NC_092002.1, forward strand.
CTTATTGCTCGAGGTAATGGGCTGCACTGAGACAGGGTATCGCAACTGGTGCGTTGCCTCTGTTCTCATGAAGTAGTCGCCTTAGCAGCCGCTGAACCATTGCATGAATCCCCTAAATCGAAAATCGCATTCGCCCATTGGTAATGTTAGTCACGGATCCATAGCCCTTTTAATTGAACCTTGTGGTATTAACTCTTTCCGTAATTCATATCCATAATTTTAAACGCAGTGACCATTCAGCATTGAAATATTAACTCTGATCATAATTCATCATCTTACATTCATAGCTCACTTAGACTCGCTCTTGCCTTACACAAGTCTTTTTGTGGGGACCGCCAACGGTGTAAGGCCCTTTTAAGACTCCCGGGTGCATTTCCCTTTTAAGACGCCATCCTGTGGTTCCCACGAGGCTACCCTTGGGCGCCGCCATTTTAGTTGCTCTGCTGGCCTTTGTCTGCAGAGCTCCGTTGCCACGAGGCTCACCACCATCTTGAGCTCGCTGGTGAAGAAAGAACAGAAGGGACAAGGAAGAAAGGAAGGGAAAAAATGGCCCCGAGCAACCCATCTTGGCAGAAGTGGCTCCCTGGACTCGATCAGTCACAGTCCCCGCGAGTCCCTCTGTACTTGCTGCCGCATCCGCCGCTCTGGCTCGCGAGTCACGCCAGCCACTGCCGCAGCCTCTGCTCCCACCGCTGTCTCCGCACTTGCCGCCCCTCCTGCGGCCGACGTGGCCGCCACCATCGCAGTCGCTACCGCCGCCCGACTGTTCCGCCGCGTGGGCCCCCCGGATCCGCCGGCCCTCCATGGGCCTCCCGCTTCTCGCCCGCAACGCCCCGCCGGCCCACACCCCAGCAATAGGCCCGCACCTGCAAACACGCTCTCCCAGGGTCTGCTCGTCTGTGGAGGCTGGGGCTGCAGGATTGCTTGGGGTCAGGAGTTCTGGGCTGCTGTCGCCTGTGTGTGGATTTAGGCTGCAGCTCCAGCTCGGTCGGAGCTGCTCTTTGGGGACCCGGGGAGCAGCAGTCTGTGGAGGACTGAAGTCTTCCCAGCTCCCACCGACCTTTCCCGTCCATCTTCTGCCGAGGAGCGTCGGCCCATCGCCTGCGATGACCCATAAAGGTAAACCGAGCCTCTCGCCCCCGTGAGATACCTGCACATCCGCTCTGCCGAGAACTGGTATCAGTTCCCTGGTGCAGGTACACAGCTTCACCGTGACCGGGACCAGCTCGGGTCGTGCAGCCGGGTTACCCCGCAGTTTATCAAAAGTTCTCTGACTCATCAACGACGGACCCGAGAGTATCCACTGCCATACTCACTGGGACTCCGTCAATTTTTACTTCCATTATCACTGGAGGCGAATCGTCGGTGAACGTATACAGTCCCAACCCCTCATCTTCTTCTGCCTGCTCCTCGCTGGATGGTGGATCATCCCCCATCTCCTCAGCCACGCGGTGAGTCCGATTTCTTTTACACATACGCTGAAGGTGGCCTTTAACGTGGCAGATATTGCACGTGTACTCCGCAAACCTGCACCGGTGAGCCCCATGGCTTCCTCCATAACGCCAGCATGGTGCTGCTTGATTGGCCCCCCTCAGCGGACTCTGAGTTCCAGGATCCCGGGGTCCATGCTCTCTGCCCCGAGCAGAGCCACGTTCTGCAGTTTTGCCCATGGTGGGCGCTATCCTGTGGACCGTGCCTGCCGGGTTCGAGACTGTGTGGATCATTTGCTTGGTGCTGCAAGTCGAGGTCATATATGCCTGGCTGATGGCGATGGCCTTTGTCAGGGTGACTGTGGGTTCCGTGGCCAGCAGCTTGTGAAGGAGACCCTCGTGGTCAATCCCCATAACGAAAATGTCCCGCAAAGCCTCGTCAAAGTGTGCCCCAAAATCACACGGCGCCGCGAGTCTCCTGAGGTCCGCGGCATATTTGGTGATATCCTGGCCCTCAGGTCTGCAGTGATGGTAACATTTGTACCTGGTCGTGAGGATGCTCTCCTTCGGTTTCAACTGGTCACAAATGAGTTCAGTCAGCTCCTCGTATGACTTGTCCCTGGCGCTCGCGGGTGCCAGCAAATCCCTGACGAGACGGTAAACCTCATCGCCACAACTGGAAAACAATATCGCCTTCCGCTTATCTCTCAGTGCGTTCGTGTCCTCCGTCAGGTCGTTTGCTGTGAAGTAGTACTCGAGCCTTTCCGTAAAGGCCTCCCAATCATTGCCCGCGGTAAAATCCTTTAGCAAGCCCAGAGTAACCATGGTTGCGTGAAGTTCGTCCTCTTCCTCATTGCCAATGTGGTGTATGTAGCACACAAATCACTGACACCACACGGTCTGGTGTTGATATAACTGCTGTGACCTTAGTCCTTTATTGTGTAACTCCAGAGTGCCCCTCAGGTGTGGTGGGCAGCCTTTTACACTCTGTCTCGCAGGTACTTGCAGGTCTCCCAACACCGCGCACTCCGTGGCACACCATTGTACTTATACATTTAATGTACCTGAACAATACACAACAGTCATGGCTGTTGATGCCTTTGACAGCGCAGGCTCCCCCATCACAGCCCGCCAGATCAAAACCTGGACAAACAGAGATCCCCTCCTATCTCTGATTCAGAAATGTGTCCTGACTGGGGATTGGGCGCCCGCACACGGAGCACGCCCTGAGGAAGTCAGACCGTTTCACAGACGGGTGGATGAGCTCTCCATCCAAGCCGACTGACTACTATGGGGCAGCTGGGTAGTCATGCCCCAGAAGGGCAGGGAGGCATTCATCAGGGAACTCCACAGCGAGCATCCAGGCATCGTGCTGATGAAGGCCATTGCCCAGTCACACGTTTGGTGGCCGGGAATTGATTCAGACCTGGAACACTGTGTTCACAGGTGCACGACATGTGCCCAGCTGGGCAATGCCCCCAGGGAGGCCCCACTCAGCCCGTGTCCCTGGCCCACTGTTAGATCTCTTAATTTCCAATGAAATACGAACTCCGATGGTAGTTTTAACTTTTTAATTCTTGGCAGAGAGCAACAAACTGCTGGCTGATTGCCAGTTTCTTTGTCTTACTGAGACACATGGTCAAAATGGCTGTATTTATGCCTGGATCAATTTACAGAAAAGAACTCGCCTTCTTTGACCTTATTGGCTCAATTGAAAGTCTTTTAACGTTTTATTGGCTCGCTACCCAAGATCCGAAAATGTCAAGTTGATTGATGAGTTAATGCAACATGCCGAACTGCATGTAGCAGCCTTGACTTGGGGGTCTGTGAATTTTCACAGTCTGTCTAAATGAGCCTGTTTGAATTCTCTATCACCCACCAGGCCATGGTCACGTATTCACGTAGACTATACGGGCCCGTTCATGGGAAAAATGTTCCTCATTGTGGTTGATGCGTACTCGAAATGGATCGAGTGCATCATATTGAATTCATGCACAACATCCACCACCATGGAGAGTCTGCGTGAGGTCTTTGCGACCCACGGCTTGCCAGATATCCTAGTTAGTGACAACGGCCCGTGATTCACTAGCTATGAATTCCGGGAGTTCATGTTGGGTAATGGCATCAAACAGCTGGCCTCCAATGGCCAGGCAGAACGTGCGGTCCAAATCATTAAACAAGGCATGCTCCGGATTCAAGGACCCTCCCTTCAATGCCGCCTATCGCACCTCCTGCTGGCCTATAGGTCCCTACCGCACTCGCTCACGGGGGTCCCGCCCGCGGAGCTACTCATGAACCTTTCACTAAAAACTCGGCTGTCCCTCATTCATCCAGTCCTGTCAGACATTGTTGAGGGCAAGCGCCAGTCCCAAAATGACCGTAACTCAAAGGGGAGATGGATAGAAATCGATGACCCTGTATTTGTTCTTAATCACGCTTTGGGGTCCAAATGGTTTGAGGGTACTGTAATTGGCAAAGACGGGAATAGGGTCATAGTGGTCAGACTCAACAATGGGCAGATATGCCGCGAGCATCTGGACCAAATAAAAATAAGATTCAGCATGGACACTGAGGCACCTGAGGAAAATCATGAGATGTTGCCTACACCACTGCCAGTGAACGAGCAACAAGAGTATTCAGCAGCATGCACAGTCCCTGCGGTCAGCCCGGACAGGCCGGAATCACCACAGGTGACAGAGACACATGCTAAGGCCCAACCACCAGAGCTCCAACTGCGGTGCTCCACGAGAGAGCGTCGACCGCCTGAAAGACTCAATCTTTGACCCAAAGACGTTGGGGGGGAGGTGATGTCATGTTTGTAACCTTCACATAACTGTAACCTTTATGTAATAACACTGTACACTGTAATGCACACCTTGACCACAGGGCGTGAACTTGTGGGAGACACTCCTCACCTGGTCATCCAGGTATATAAAGGGAGGTCCCACGCAGGGTCATCCTTTCTTGGTCCTGTAAATAAAGGTACAGGTCACAGAGTGACCTTGTCTCCAGTGTGTGACTCGTGTTGATTTGCTGCAGTGTGTAAGGACACAATAGGGATAGTGTAGAAGGAACTTTACTCTGTATCTAACCCGTGTTGTACCTGCCCTGGGAATGTTTGATGGGACAGTGTAGAGAGTGGTGAACCTGTGGAATTCTCTACCACAGAAAGTTGTTGAGGCCAATTCACTAAATATATTCAAAAAGGAGTTAGATGTAGTCCTCACTACTAGGGGGATCAAGGGGTATGGCGAGAAAGCAGGAATGGGGTACTGAAGTTGCATGTTCGGCCATGAACTCATTGAATGGCGGTGCAGGCTCGAAGGGCCGAATGGCCTACTCCTGCACCTATTTTCTATGTTTCTATGTATCTAACCCCGTGCTGTACCTGCCCTGGGAGTGTTTGATGGGACAGTGTAGAGGGAGCTTTACTCTGTATCTAACCCCATGCTGTACCTGCCTTGGGAGTGTTTGATGGGACTGTGTAGAGGGAGCTTTACTCTGTATCTAACCCCGTGCTGTACCTGCCCTGGGAGTGCTTGATGGGACAGTATAGAGGGAGCTTTGCTCTGTATCTAACCCGTGCTGTACCTGCCCTGGGAGTGTTTGGGGGTAGTGAAGAGGGAGCTTTACTCTATATCTAACCCATGCTGTACCTGGACTAGGAGTGTGTGATGGGACAGTGCAGCAAAAAACTAAAAGGGCAAAAAAGTGTTAAAAAGACAAGCATGAAGGCTCTGTGCCTCAATGCGAGAAGTATTCGGAATAAGGTGGACAAATTAACTGTGCAGGCAGCAATTAATGAATATGATATAATTGGCATCACGGAGTCATGGCTCCAGGGTGACCAAGGCTGGGAACTCAACATCCAGGGGTATTTAACATTTAGGATGGATAGACAGAAAGGAAAAGGAGGTGGGGTGGCATTGCTGGTTAAAGAGGAAATTAATGCAATAGTAAGGAAGGACATTAGCCTGGATGATGTGGAATCGGTATGGGTGGAGCTGCGGAATAACAAAGGGCCGAAAACGCTAGTGGGAGTTGTGTACAGACCACCCATCAGTAGTAGCGAGCTTGGGGACAGCATCAAACAGGAAATTAGGGATATGTGCAATAAAGGTACAGCAGTTGTCATGGGTGACTTTAATCTACATATTGATTGGGCTAAACTAACTGGTAGCAATACGGTGGAGGAGGATTTCCTGGAGTGTATTAGGGATGGTTTTCTGGACCAATATGTTGAGGAACCAATTAGAGGGCTGCCCATCCTGGACTGGGTGATGTGTAATGAGAAGAGACTAATGAGTAATCTTGTTGTGCGAGGCCCCTTGGGGAAGAGTAACCATAATATGGTAGAATTCTTTATTAAGATGGAGAGTGACACAGTTAATTCAGAACTTAAAGAAAGGTAACTTTGAGACGTGAATTGGCTAGAATAGACTGGCAAATGATAGTTAAAGGGTTGACGGTGGATAGGCAATGGCAGACATTTGAAGATCACATGGATAAACTTCAACAATTGTACATCCCTGTCTGGAGTAAAAATAAAATGGGGAAGGTGGCTCAACCGTGGCTAACAAGGGAAATTAAGGATAGTGTTAAATCCAAGGAAGAGGCATATAAATTGGCCAGAAAAAGCAGCAAACCTGAGGACTGGGAGAAATTTAGAATTCAGCAGAGAAGGACAAAGGGTTTAATTAGGAGGGGGAAAATAGAGTATGAGAGGAAGCTTGCCAGGAACATAAAAACTGACTGCAAAAGCTTCTATAGATATGTGAAGAGAAAAAGATTAGTGAAGACAAGCGTAGGTCCCTTGCAGTCAGATTCAGGTGAATATATAATGGGGACCAAAGAAATGGCAACCCAGTTGAACAAATACTTTGGTTTTGTCTTCACGAAGTACTAGGAGACTGAGGGTCTAGTGAGAAGGAGAAACTGAAGGATATCCTTATTAGGCAGGAAATTGTGTTAGGGAAATTGATGGGATTGAAGGCTGATAAATCCCCGGGGCCTGATAGTCTGAATTCCAGAGTACTTAAGGAAGTGGCCCGAGAAATAATTGATGCATTGGTGATCATTTTCCAACAGTCTATCAACTCTGGATCAGTTCCTATGGACTGGAGGGTAGCTTAGGTAACACCACTTTTTAAAAAGGGAGGGAGAGAGAAAACGGGTAATTATAGACCGGTTAGCCTGACATGGGGAAAATGTTGGAATCAATTTTTAAAGATGAAATAACAGCGCATTTGGAAAGCAGTGACAGGATCGGTCCAAGTCAACATGGATTTATGAAAGGGAAATCATGCTTGACAAATCTTCTGGAATTTTTTGAGGATGTAACTAGTAGAGTGGACAAGGGAGAACGAGTGGATATGGTGTATTTGGACTTTCAAAAGGCTTTTGACAAGGACCACACAAGAGATTGGGGTGCAAAATTAAAGCACATGGTATTGGGGGTAATGTACTGATGTGGATAGAGAACTGGTTGGCAGACAGGAAGCAGAGAGTTAGGATCAACGGGTCCTTTTCAGAATGGCAGGCAGTGACTAGTGGGGTGCCGCAGGGCTCAGTGCTGGGACCCCAGCTATTTACAATATACATTAATGATTTGGATGAAGGAATTGAGTGTAATATCTCCAAGTTTGCAGATGACACGAAACTGGGTGGTGGTGTGAGCTTTGAGGAGGACGCTAAGAGGCTTCAGGGTGACTTGGACAGGCTAGGTGTGTGGGCAAATGCATAGCAGATGCAGTATAATGTGGATAAATATGAGGTTATCCACTTTGGGGGCAAAAACAGGAAGGCAGAATATTATCTGAATGGTGGCAGGTTAGGAAAAGGGGCGATGGAACGAGACCTGGGTGTCATGGTACATCAGTCATTGAAAGTTGGCATGCAGGTACAGCAGGTGGTGAAGAAGGCAAATGGTATGTTGGCCTTCATAGCTAGGGGATTTGAGTATAGGAGCAGGGAGTTCTTATTGCAGTTGTACAGGGACTTGGTAAGGCCTCACTTGTAATATTGTGTTCAGTTTTGGTCTCCTAATCTGAGGAAGGACGTTCTTGCTATTGAGGGAGTGCAGCGAAGGTTCACCAGACTGATTCCAGGGATGGCTGGACTGACATCTGATGAGAGACTGGATCATCTGGGCCTTTATTCACTGGAGTTTAGAAAGATGAGAGGGGATCTCATAGAAACGTATAAAATTCTGACGGGACTCGACAGGTTAGATGCAGGAAGAATGTTCCTGATGTTGGGGAAGTCCAGAACCAGGTGACACAGTCTAAGGATAAGGGGTAGGCCATTTAGGACTGAGATGAGGAGAAACTTCTTCACTCAGAGAGTTGTTAAACCTGTGGAATTCCCTACTGCAGAGAGTTGTTGATGCCAGTTCATTGGATATATTCAAGAGGGAGTTGGATATGGCCCTTGCGGTTAAAGGGATCAAGGGGTATGGAGAGAAAGCAGGAAAGGGGTACTGAGGCTGAATGATCAGCCATGATCATATTGAATGGTGGTGTTGGCTCGAAGGGCCAAATGGCCTACTCCTGCACCTATTTTCTATGTTTCTATGTTTCTATGTCTATTGCATTCATCGTCTCAACTCCCGCCGCTTAACCCGTGCCTAGTGTTTCCAGTATTTCCCCTTTTCATTCGACTTTGTTTTGTTCCCTTTCTGACATTAAATCTCCGGGTAGTGGATTCTGGGCCTTTGAGGATTCGTTGTGTCAGGTTCTGGTATAGACTTATAGTTTCATTCCCACAGAATCTAGGAAGGATAATATCCGTTAGGTTTAGGACTACCGTAAGTAGTCGCTGACACACCCCAAAATATATCCTTTCCTTAGATTCCTTTATTACTAGCCCCCCTTTGGTTCCAGTCTTTATGGACGGGCTTATGGGGGGATGGAGAGGGGTGCTTGTGTGGTTGTGCTGGGAAGTGTTGTTGTCCCCAGGGTTATTGTCGGGACAGCGGTAGAAGGTCTATCTCGGACAAGGATGTCCCAACACCACTGGTCCATACCCACACACGGGGAGGCTGGACATACCCTCCACCTGATATCCCCTTGTTGTGGCCTTCCTGAGAATTGAGTGAAGATGGGTGTGCACCTTACCTGTACCCCCTCCCTTCGAGTGAAACTTCCTCATTCTTCTTCTAACTCGAAGCATACTGCGATCTAATTTACTGCTAATGTTATGCCCTTGTTACTGTTCCACCCCCACTGCCGGTTAGAACCTCTGTTAAGTTGTATTGTACCCGTTAGTCCAATGCTACAATTTAAATCTACCGTTGTGCCGACTACCACCATTCGGGTTTTTGAATCGGGATCACAGCTCACGTTTTCTGACGTCTTATAATATAGGCCTTCAGGTCTGTTATTTCTTCATCAGTGGGTCTTCCGGCTCCAAGGAGGGATAAGATCCTGTAAAACACAAAATTTTCCGGTGGCCACTGGTTGGTTAGGATCCAATTCGTTTCAACTGGGTCCAGTGTTTCCATTTGCCAACACCTCCCATGTCTATGCAAGCGCTTGTGTCACTGACCATAAGCTCCTGGTGGGGTCCGGTCCATTTTAGTGAGAATCCAGGTCTTTCAGAATTTACCTTTACCATGACCCGGCTCCCTATTTGGGGTACCTGAAACCTTTGTTCCTTCATGTCCCTTTCTAGAGCCCTAATAATTTGTTGGTCTCTGGCTTGTGCTCGTAATTACATAGAAACATAGAAACATAGAAAATAGGTGCAGGAGTAGGCCATTCGGCCCTTCTAGCCTGCACAGCCATTCAATGAGTTCATGGCTGAACATTCAACTTCAGTACCCCATTCCTGCTTTCTCGCCATACCTCTTGATCCCCCGTGATTGTTTACATAGTTCCATCACAAACCTCCGTATCTTATCCTTGTAGGGCCCAACGTCATCACTTCCAGTAACCAGCAGTTCTGGCAGCCTCATGGCTCTTCCTGTCATTAGTTCAAAGGGGGTCAGTCCGGGAGTCCGGTTAAGGGTAGCTCTTAGTTTCATTCGGATTCGTGGTAGTAACTATACTCGCCCCTGTCCGCTGTCCTCGATTGCCTTCGCCAGTGCTGTTTTTAAGGTCCTATTCATTCGCTCTACCAATCCGGAAGACTCCGGGTGGTATGGATGTGGAATTTTTGTTTAATGCCTAACAACAGGGCACAAGCTTGCTTCATGATTTTTCCTGTAAAGTGTGTACCCTGGTCTGAGTCCAACTCGAGTGACATTCCCCACCTGGGTATTATTTCCCCGGCCAGGATCTTAGCCACTGTATCAGCGGTGCAGTTTCTAGTGGCGAAGGCTTCTATCCATTTTGTTAATTGGTCTATTATTACCAGACAGTACATTTTACCCCTTTGGCTGGGCAGTGGCCCAGTAAAATCTATTTGTAAGGTTTCCCAGGGTCCCTTTGGGCCAGTTTGGTGTCCCAGACGGACCTTTATCTTTTTCCCCGGGTTGTGTTTAGCGCATGTTATACATTTCCTACAATGGTTTACGATGTCTCTACCCATTCCTTTCCACCACCAACAACATGGTGACATGGAGTTCATTATGCTGGTCCTACCGGTATGGGTGTATCCGTGGTAGAGACTCAATGGATACATTCCGGGGCCACTACATTGTCATTTTTCCTCCAAACTCCATCCACCCCCCTTTTAGCTCCGTTCTATTCCCACCCTTCTGTTTCTTGCGGAGTGGATTCTCCCTGTATCTTGAGTATGTTTACTTCCTCCGTTTGGGTGATACATGAGCCAATCGGGGCATTGCTAGTCATATCTAATTCGGCTTCCTGCTTGGCAGCTCCGTCTGCCCAGGCATTTCCCTGCTGGTGCCTGTCCGTGATCTTCAGATGCACTGTAATTTTTATCACTGCACATTTCTGAGGGAGGAGGGGTGCTTACCAATTCCTCAACTATTTCTTCGCGCCGAATGGCTCCCCCTCCCGATGTCACGTGTCCCCGCCTCTTCCACGCAGTCATATCATCATGTACCACCCCGAAGGCATACCGGCTGTCAGTGTACATGTTGACCCTTTTCCCTGCTGCTAGCTTTAATGCTTCGGTGAGGGCTACCAATTCCGCTACCTGAGCCGATAGCATTCCCTCCAAGGGTCCCCTTTTCCTGACTTGTCCATTGTTGTTCATCACTGCCCATCCTGTTGGTGGGGTTCCGTCTATATATCGACGGGATCCATCCACAGAGAGGTCAAGCGGGGTTTCGCTAATGTGGCTCCCTTCCCCCTCATTTCCCGTGAGACCACACTGGTGCTCTTTACCTTCGGTGACTATCCATCCTGCGGGATTATTCCCGTTGTCCTTTATTATAGTCATGGCGCCGTTTGGGGGTAAGAGCATCGCTTCCCAATTGGCGTGCCGTGCGTGGGATACGGTTCTTAACCTTCCTGTGGTAAGTAATCCCACGAGGGTGTGTGGCGTATATAAGATGAGCTGCCTCCTGGTCATCACTACAGGCTCGCTGGCCCTCACGGCCCATGCTGCACAATCGAGAGATGTGACACATCGGGACCACCCTGCGACCACCGGTCCTTGTTTCACGGAATAGTATGCCGCGGGCCTTTGCCTATCCCGTGTTCCTGGGTTACCACGGGATTGTAATGGCTCTCACTATGGTACATATACAGGTGGAAGGGTCCATTCTGATCCGGCAATCCCAAGGCGGGTGCACTCAGTTGTATAAACACTGCCTCCTGGGAGCTACCCCAGTCAACAGGTTCCTGAGAGGGCCTTCCTCCTTTTACTAGGTCCTGTATCAGTTGGGCCATCTCCGTATCCTCCGGAATAAAGTTCCAGCAATAGTTAAATAGTCCCAATACCTGTCAGATCCCTTTTACCGTTCCTGGTCTAGGCATTGGTCTAATAGCCTCCTTCCGATCTGCGGGCATCCCTTGGGCTACTACCTATCCCAAGTACGTAACCTCCTTTCCCACCTGAGCTTTCCTAGGATTTACCTTCAACCCCGAGCTCTGTAAGGCCCTTAATACTGTAGTTAGGGTCAACATGTGTTGTTGCTCAGTACCTGAAGCGATAAAAATATCGTCCAAGTACTGTAGTATGGTGCTTCCTTCTCCTACGTCCAGGGGTTCCAGGATTCCTGACAATGTCCGGTGGAATATGCCCGGGCTATTGTGAAACTCTTGCGGCATCCTGGTCCAGGTACACTGTTTCCCCTTTACAGTGAAGGCAAACTTCCTCATCCGTTCCCTATGTCGAGCACAGTAACGATTTTATGTTCTGGGTTCAGGCCATTGAACACAGTGGATGGGCTCGCCACAATCGGATGTTCCCTTGTGGTGACCTTGTTCAGGGCTGTATCGTCAACAGTGAACCTGTAGGTTCCGTCGGGTTTCTTTACCGGCCACACCGGTGAATTAGTGGTGGCAGTTACCAGCTTTACCACCCCGAGTGCTTCTAATTCTTGCACTATTTGTGGACGGCTGCTTCAGCCTCGGGTTTTAAAGGATATTGTCTGTGGGCCTTGTGTTCCGGCCCGGGAATTTTGACCGAGTCAACTCAGGCCAGCCCGCAATCCTGTTTGTGCTGTGGCCACAGAGCCGGGTATAGTCGGTATACCCTGCCCCACACGCCCTTCATTCCCCCCTCGGGCTGTATTGGGACAACCCTTGCTACTCGCTGCTGCTGATGTCCCGGACAACTGAACTTCTGTTGGCTCTGATGTTTCTCTCCCCATTTATCCGCTTATTCTGGGGGTCTGTAAGTGCCCCTACTTCCCTTAGGGTGTCTATCCCTAGTATGGAGCCTTCCGGGGTAGGGCAGCACCAACATTGGGTGGGTATCATTATTCCCTGTATCTCTAATAGTACTACCTCGCTTAATGTCGCTTTTTTGCATCCCCCTCCTATCCCTTAAATATTAACCGTGGTTCTTGTAAGAGAGAGGTCTAGATTAGTTATGGATACCGAAGCTCCCGTGTCCACTAGCATGTTGCACTGCCGGCCCCCTAACACTGCACTAAGACACATACGATGATCTAGTGTCGGCCGTCCCAACCTTCCCTCAGGGGCCGGTACCCCCGAGCGGGCACTGGCCAATGTAAGTAAGTTGATGAGCTCCTCGTTAGAGGGTGGCTCCGGAGGGGGCGGGGCTGGCAGTGTTGTTTGTCGGAGAATTTCCATCCGTTCCTCACGCGTGATTGGCGTCCCTGTCTGTTTCTGGGTCGCTGGGGGCCTTTTCCTGCCGCCCCGTCTCCTGCTGCCCAGCATCTTTTTGCTACGTGTCCCAGTTTGTTGCGATTACGGCACTTGGGTCTATCCGTCCCTCCCCCAGCCTCCCTTTGCGGGCAATCTCTGCTAAAATACCCGTCCTGATGACATGTGTAACACGTCAAGGGCGCTCCGTGGAGGCCCCCCCCCTATCTTCCTTTTCACCAGTCACTAATGCTGCCGCTACTATCTTGGCTACCTTTTCCTTTTGCTCGGCCTTTAATTCCTCCACGTTTTGTGCCCATTCTAAGATTTCATCATAATCATCTCCTATCTTGAATCCCAGCGTAATGATTTTTTGATGCGCCTCCCCCAGTCCATCCTTAAACATGTCTGAAAATGGCGTGTCCTCTTTATCGGGGTTGTTAGCACCGGAGTGGTCCTTGGACTCGAGCCACTTCCGCTCTCCATATTCTCCCACAGTTTTGTTCGGTTTTTGGATTACTTTTAATATCCTGCTCCAATTAGTTCTTATTGGTCCCCAACAGTCATCCAATCCCGCGCTGAGGCCGAGCGTCCGCTGTGTCTGTGCATCGCGTTTCCCATCATCATCCAGTGGCCGTTTTGCATGGCTTTGGGTAGCCCTTTGCCAGTTTACGTTACTGGTTTTGGCCTTTACCAGACCGTGTACGCCTCCTAAGGTTAGATTATGAGCATTGAAAATTTCCTCAACCTTTTGCCAGAATTCTGTATTTCTGCTATTTGGTTTGGGTGAGGGTAAATCTTTTAGCAGTGTCTGTCTCTCATGCGGGGTGAGGGGAACTTCTTGTATGGTGACGTGAGCGGGTTTGCTTCCCGTGTGACGGGAACTGCCTGTACATACCCGTCATATGCGGGGGGTCCTTCCTGGGTCCCATTGCTGGGGAGTTCCAGAACCAGGGGTCACACTCTAAGGATAAGGGGGAAGCCATTTAGGACCGAGATGAGGAGAAACTTCTTCACTCAGAGAATTGTGAACCTGTGGAATTCTCTACGGCAGAGAGTTGTTGAGGCCAATTCGTTAGATATATTCAAAAGGGAGTTAGATGTGGTCCTTACGACTAAAGGGATCAAGGGGTATGGAGAGAAAGCAGGAAAGGGGTACTGAGGTGAATGATCAGCCATGATCTTATTGAATGGCCGAATGGCCTACTTTCTATGTTTCTATGTTTCTAATCCTTGCCACTGGATAAAGGCCTAGCTCTGTCAAGCTCATGTGGTGGCTGGTGTGCAACAGTCACCCCACGTTAAAAAAATCCAACGAAGGCATCTTCCACCCTTCGATTGGAGTTCAGGACTGGAACATCGGGTCCTTCATTGAAACATCTGTGAACCCAATCAAGTCATCCTCGTTCGATGGATCAGCTACGATGATGAATTATCAGCTGCGGTGCGTAACAAAGTGAATAAAATTACATAAGATCGTGGGGGGAAAAGTGGGGTTAAAAAAGGAGGAAATGGCATGAATTAAGGGCAGAGTTTATGCTCTGAAATTGTCGAACTGATGTTGGGTTAGGGTTAGGGTTAGCAGCAAATACTAAATTGAAAAAAGGACAAGTTAATCGCTGTTTCACTTGGGAAGGAGTGTTTGGGGAACTGGACAATGTGAGAAGGGTGGAGGATAAAGGGCATACGTGTATGATGTGTTTTCCACTCCAATATTTAAGAATCAGAGAAGTTTACAGCACAGAAGGAGGCCATTCGGCCCATCGTGTCCGTGCCGGCCGACCAAGAGCCATCCCAGCCTAATCCCACTTTCCCGCTCTCGGTCCGTAGCCCTGTAGGATACGGCACTTCAAGCTGCACATCCAAATGTGGTGAGGGTTTCTGCCTCTACCTCCCTTTCAGGCCCCAGACCCCCACAACCCTCTGGGTGAAGACATTTCTCCTCAAATCCCCTCTAAACCTCTGCCCAGTTACTTTAAATCAATGCCCCCTGGTTGTTGACCCCTCTGCCAAGGGAAACAGGTCCTTCCTATCAACTCTATCCAGGCCCCTCATCATTTTATACACCTCAATCAGATCTCCCCTCAGCCTCCTCTGTTCCAAGGAAAACAGACCCAGCCTCTCCAATCTGTCCTCATCGCTAAGATTCTCCAGTCCAGGCAACATCCTCATAAATCTCCTCTGTACCCTCTCCAATGCAATCCCATCTTTCCTGTAATGTGGTGACCAGAACTGCACGCAGTACTCCAGCTGTGGTCTAACCAGTGTTTTCTACAATTGAAGCATAACCCTCCCTGCTCTTGTATTCCACGCCTCAACTAATAAAGGCAAGTATCCCGTATGCCTTCTTAACCACCTTATTCACCTGGCCTGCTACCTTCAGGGATCTGTGGACCTGCACTCCAAGGCCCCTTTGTTCCTCTACACTTCTCAGTGTCCTACCATTTAATGTGTATTCCCTTTCCTGGTTAGCCCTCACCAATTGCATTACCTCACACTTCTCCGGATTGAACTGTATTTGCCACTGCTCTGCCCACCCGACCAGTACATTGATATCGTTCTGCAGTCCGCTTTCTTCGTTATTATCAACCACACGGCCAACTTTCATGTTATCTGCAAACTTCTTAATCATGCCCTCAACATTCAAGTGCAAGTCATTGACATATACCACAAAAAGCAAGATCAGCCAAACTTGCTCACCGATTGACCTGCTCACCGATGCCCAGTTTGGGTTCCACAGGACCATTTGGCTCTAGACCAGATTACAGCCTTGGTCCCACCATGGACAAAGAGCTGAATTCCAGAGATGAGGTGAGAGTGACTGCCCTTGACATGAAGACAGCAGTTGACCGAGTGTGGCATCAACGAGCCCCAGTAAAAGTCGAGGTCAATGGGAATCGGGGAGTAAAACTCTCCACTGGCTGGAGTCATACCCAGCACAGGGGAAGGTAGTTTTGGTGGGTGGAGCTCAATCATCTCAGCCCCAGGACATCGTTGCAGGAGTTCCTCAGGGAAGTGTCCTGGGCCCAACCATCTTCAGCTGCTCCATCAACGTCCTTTGGCAGTTCGATCAATTTTAACAAAATATTGCTCATTATTACAATTTATGTCAATTTCAGAGGAAGAGTTAAAAGTGAGAGACAGAGGTAAGTTTGAATAGGGGCTAATTGAACAGAAAAGCCCATCAGGCTAATGAGTGGGCAAAACTTTGGCAGATGGAGTATAATGTGGGAAAGTGTGAGGTTATCCACTTTAGCAGAAATAATAGACAAGCAAATTATAATTTAAATGGAGAGAAATTGCAAAGTGCTGCGGTACAGAGGGACCTGGGGGTCCTTGTGCATGAAACACAAAAAGTTAGTGTGCAGGTACAGCAAGTGATCAGGAAGGGCAAGGGAATGTTGGCCTTTATTGCAAGGAAGATAGAGTATGAAAGCAGAGAAGTCCTGCTACAACTGTACAGGGTATTGGTGAGGCCACACCTGGAGTACTGCGTGCAGTTTTGGTCTCCATATTTAAGGAGGGATATATTTGCATTGGAGGTTGTCCAGGGAAGATTCACTCGGTTGATCATGGGATAAAGGGGTTGACTTATGAGGATAGGTTGAGCAGGTTGGACCTGTATTCATTGGTGTTCAGAAGACTGAGAGGTGATCTTATTGAAACTTATAAGATAATGAGGGGGCTCGACACTCATAGGGGAAACTAAAACTAGGGGGCATAGTCTCAAAATAAGGGGCCACCCATTTAAATCTGGGATGAGGAGGAATTTCTTCTCTCTGAGGGTTGTAAATCTGTGGAATTCTGTGCCCCAGAGAGCTGTGGAGGCTGGGTCATTGAATATATTTAAGGTGGAGATAGACAGATTTTTGAGGGATAAGGGAGTGAAGGGTTATGGGGAGTGGGCGGGAAGTGGAGCTGAGTCTATGATCAGATCAGCCATGATCTTATTAAATGGCGGAGCAGGCTCGAGGGACTGAATGGCCGACTCCTGCCCCTATTTCTGATGTTCTTGTGTTCTAAGCTTGATCACAAATCCCAGGCAAAGCAATCCAGTGCTGTACTTTTTAGAGTATCCATCTTTTGAAGGACATGTCTGGCCACTTGGGTTGACGTAAAACATCCCACGGCATTATTTCTGCTCGAGCTGTGATGTGCGCACTGGTGTTTGGGCACTCGGTATGTCTCAATCCACTTCACCAAGACCAGGTTGTCCGCTCATTATCAGATTTCTTTCCATTTGATTAACAGAACCAGAGCTGAAGAAGTGTAACGCAGGTGAGCTTGTTGGTCAGTTTATGTCAGTCGACAACAGTTCATTGCTGAGCACAATCTGGTTGGCTGTCACACGTGTACCAAGCCTGTTCCACCCAGAAACCGCACCATATTCCCTTCGATTCTCAGCTCTACCACTCAGACTGCAACGGCACTTGGTGCAGCTCGCCTTCCTTTTCCTCCCTCCCTCCGATCCTCCCTCCCTCCTTCCCTCCGATCCTCCCTCCCTCCGATCCTCCCTCCCTCCGATCCTCCCTCACTCCCTCCGATCCTCCTCCCTCCGATCCTCCCTCACTCCCTCCGATCCTCCTCCCTCCCTCCAATCCTCCCTCTCTCCCTCCCTCCGATCCTCCCTCCCTCCGATCCTCTCTCCTTCCCTCCGATCCTCCCTCACTCCTTCCGATCCTCCTCCCTCCCTCCAATCCTTCCTCCCTCCGTTCCTCCCTCCCTCTGATCCTCTCTCCTTCCCTCCGATCCTCCCTCCCTCACTCCCTCCGATCCTCCTCCCTCCCTCCAATCCTCCCTCTCTCCCTCCCTCCAATCCTCCCTCCCTCCGATCATCCCTCTCTCCCTCCCTCTCTCCCTCCCTCCGATCCTCCCTCCTTCCCTCCGATCCTCCCTCCCTCCGATCCTCTCTCTTCCCTCCGATCTTCCCTCCCTCCCTCACTCCCTCCGATCCTCCTCCCTCCCTCCGATCATTCCTCCCTCCCTCCAATCCTCCCTCTCTCCCTCCCTCCAATCCTCCCTCTCTCCCTCCCTCCGATCCTCCCTCCCTCCGATCCTCCCTCTCTCCCTCCCTCCGATCCTCCCTCCCTCCGATGATCCTCCCTCCCTCCAATCCGCCCTCTCTCCGATCCTCCCTCTCTCCCTCCTCCGATCCTCCCTCCCTCCGATCCTCCCTCCCTTCCTCCCATCTTTCCTTCCTTTCTCTTTCTTTCTCTCTTGCTTTCTTTCTCTTTCTTTCTTTCTCTCTGTCTCTCTTTCTCTCTTTCTGTCTCTCTTTCTCTCTTTCTGTCTCTCTTTCTCTCTGTCTCTCTTTCTCTCTGTCTCTCTTTCTCTCTGTCTCTCTTTCTTTCTCTCTGCCTCTCTTTCTCTCTTTCCCCTGCCCCATCCCCTCGAATATCTCTGCCTTCTGTGGCAGTGTGAACAGCGGGCTGATCAATCCTGCCCCAGTGAGGAGATCTCTGCCTCACAAAGACTCAGTATTGCCTCCAGGGAACCCGCACCTCACCCAGCGTCTGACACAGTCAGTGGCCTGGTCGCGCTCGGTACCACGCCCCGATTTTTAGCCGGGGTGTTTAACGATTGCCCAGTTAGTAATTTCCCAGCCTAAACCATCACACAAAGGTTACAGTTACCCCCACGACCCACGAGCTTGTTGGGAATTGCCCAGATACACGTGGGCTCTCTCGGAGTGACACTTCAATCCGTCTGTTTTTTTTCCAGAACTACAAAAGTTGAAAATCAAATTAATGAATTACGGTGAGTGGTAGATATTGAGTTATTATTTCTTCAAGGGAGGTGCTTGAGAGAAGGTTTGATCCACAATCACGAGGGGATTTGGACAGAGTTGATGGAGAGAAACTATTCCCATTACCAGAAGGGTCGAGAACCAGAGGACACAGATTTAAGGTGATTGGCCAAAGACTATGTAACCAACAAACATTTTGCATTATTGATTATCAAGACTCCTTTCTCTCTCCACATCATTGAACACTTTACAAAGTTGGTTACTGGAAATGACAGCAGTCACAATGGAATCTGCAAACTTCTCGGCCTGATAGCACTTTTAGTATTACTGATTACTCTATCCCGCATTTATTTCGGAGCAAGACATCATTAATATTAAAAAAGTTGAGATTGAGACTGAGATAATGTACTTTGTGAAAAGCAGCGAAGTTATGTTATACTTATATCGAACCTTGATTAGACCACACTTGGAGCACTGTGCACAGTTCTGGTCTCCAGATACCTGGGTTAGACCACACTTGGAGCACTGTGCACAGTTCTGGTCTCCATATACTGGGGTTAGATCACACTTGGAGCACTGTGCACAGTTCTGGTCACCAGATACCTGGGTTAGACCACACTTGGAGCACTGTGCACAGTTCTGGTCACCAGATACCTGGGTTAGACCACACTTGGAGCACTGTGCACAGTTCTGGTCTCCATATACTTGGGTTAGACCACACTTGGAGCACCGTGCACAGTTCTGGTCACCAGATACCTGGGTTAGACCACACTTGGAGCACTGTGCACAGTTCTGGTCTCCATATACTTGGGTTAGACCACACTTGGAGCACCGTGCACAGTTCTGGTCTCTATATATCTTGGTTAGTCCACACTTGGAGCACTGTGCACAGTTCTGGCCTCCATATAGGGTGGTTAGACCACACTTGGAGCACCGTGCACAGTTCTGGTCTCCAAACACCTGGGTTAGACCACACTTGGAGCACTGTGCACAATTCTGGTCTCCATATATGATGGCTCGACCACACGGAGCACTGTGCACAGTTCTGGTCTCCATCATCATCATAGGTAATCCCTCGGAATCGAGGAAGACTTGCTTCCACTCCTAAAGTGAGTCCTTTGGTGGCTGAACAGTCAAATGTGAGAGCCACAGACCCTGTCACGGGTGGGACAGATATTCGTCGGGGGAAAGATTGGGTGGGACTGATTTGCCACACATTTTTCCGCTGCCTGAGTTTGACCTCTTCAAGCTCGCGGCGTTGAGATTCGAAGAGCTCAGCGCCCTCCCGGATGCACTTTCTCCACCTAGGGCGGTCTTTGGCCAGGGACTCCCAGGTTTCAGTGGGGATGTCACACTTTATCAGGGAGGCTTTGAGGGTGTCCTTGTGACATTTCCGCTGCCCACCTTTGGCTCATTTGCCATGAAGGAGCTCCCCATAAGCACTTGCTTTGGGAGTTTCATGTCTAGCATGCAGACAATGTGGCCTGCCCAGCGGAGCTGATCGAGTGTGGTCAGTTCCTCAATGATGGGGATGTTGGCCTGTTCGAGGACGCTAATGTTGGTGCGCCTGTCCTCCCAGGGGATTTGCAGGAGCTTGCGGAGATCTTGTTGGTGATGTATCTCCAGCGACTTGAGGTGTCTACTGTACATGGTCCATGTCTCTGAGCCATACAGGAGGGCGGGTATGACTACAGCCCTGTAGACCATGAGCTTGGTGGTAAGTTTGAGGGCCTGGTCTTTGAACACTCTTTTCCTCAGGTGGACAAAGGCTGCACTGGCGCACTGGAGGCAGTGTTGAATCTCCGCATCAATGTCTGCCTTTGTTGTTCGGAGGCTCTCGTGATATGGGAAGTGGTCCATGGTGTCCAGGGCTGTGCCGTGGATCTTGATGACTGGGGGCCAGTGCTGTGTGGTGAGGACAAGCTGGTGGAGGACCTTTGTCTTATGGATTTTTAGCGTAAGGTCCATGCTTTCATATGCCTCAGTGAATACATTGACTATATCCTGGAGTTCAGCCTCTGTATGTGCGCAGATGCAGGCGTCGTCTGCGTACTGTAGTTCGACGACGGAAGTTGGGGTGATCTTGGACTTGGCCTGGAGGCGACGAAGGTTGAACAGGTTCCTACTGGTTCTGTAGTTTAGTTGATTGTGAGGTGGAGCATAGCAGCGAGGAAGATTGAGAAGAGGGTTGGAGTGATGACGCTGCCCTGTTTGACCCCGGTCTGGACATGAATTGGGTCTGTAATGGATCCGTTGGTAAGGATCACGGCCTGTATGTCGTCGTGGAGCAGGTGGAGGATGGTGATGAACTTTTGGGGGCATCCGAAATGGAAGAGGACGCTCCACAGACCCTCGTGGTTGAGAGTGACCTTTGTAAGGTCGAAGAAGGCCATGTATAAGGGCTGGTGCTGCTCCCTGCATTTTTCCTGCAGCTGTCGCGCTGCAAAGATCATATCCATTGTACCCGGTCGGGGACGAAATGCGCACTGTGACTCCGGGAGGAGCTCCTCGGCCAAGGGGAGCAGACGGTTGAGGGGGATTCTAGCGATGACTTTCCCAGTGGTTGATAACAGGGAGATTCCTCTGTCGTTGCCGCAGTCGGACTTGTCCCATTTTTTAAAGATGGTCACGATCACTGCATCTCTGAGATCTCCCGGCATGCTCTCCTCCCTCCAGATGAGAGAGATGAGGTCCTGTATCTGCGCTAACAGTGCCTCTCCACCATACTTTAGCGCCTCAGCAGGAATTCCATCCGCTCCCATAGCCTTGTTGTTCTTGAGCTGTTTTATGGCTTTGCCTACTCGTGCAACGTTGGGGTCTCACTGAGGTGGTGGCGGGCTGCATGCTGCGGGATGGAGTCGAGAACACTCGAGTCAAAGGCTGAGTCTCGTTTGAGGAGATCTTCAAAGTGCTCCTTCCACTGGGCGCTGACAGTCTCGGTGTCCTTGATGAGTATTTCCCTGTTCTTGGCCAGCAGTGGGGTGGGTGTTTGGGCCGTAGGTGGCCTTGACTGCGATGAAGAATCCTCGCACATCATGGCTGTCGGCCAGCTGCTGTATCTCCTGTGCTTTCTCCATCCACCACCTGTTCTTTAAGTCCCGGGTTTTTTGTTGGACCTGAGCCTTGAGCCGTCTGTAATGTTGTTTTGCAGCTCCCGAGTTGGGTTGTTGCTTGAGGCTCAGAAATGCTTTGCGCTTGCGATCTATTAGTTCTTCGATCTCCTGATCATTCTCATCAAACCAGTCCTGATGTTTCCTGGTCGAGTGACCAAGTGTCTCTTCACAGACACTGGTTATAGAGGCCTGGGGGGAAGACCAAGCACTGTGGGCATTCGGTGTCTCAGGGTCATCAAGGCACGCCAGGTTAGCTGTGAGGCGCTGACTGTATAGGGTTCTCTTAGCTGGGTCTCTAAGTGCCCCGGCATTAACTTGTTTCCGGCACTGCTTCTGCTGTCCCCTCAGCTTTGGGACTATGTTAATGTCGATAATGGATCGGATTAGGTGATGGTCCGTCCAGCAGTCGTCAGCTCCTGTCATGGTGTGGGTGATGTTCACATCCTTGCGATCCCCGGCTCAGACAATGACATAGTCGAACAAATGCCGGTGTTTGGAGCGAGGGCGTTGCCACGATGCCTTGTATTTGTCCCTCTGGTGGAACAGGGTGTTGGTGATGAGAAGTTCATGTTCTAGACATTGTGTCAGGAGTAGGGTACCGCTGGAGTTGGCTTTCCCTACCCCCTCTCTGCCAATCACACCTCACCAGAGGACTGTGTCCTTGCTGACCCTGGCATTGAAGTCACCTCGGAGGATCAATTTGTCGCCCACGGGGACGCGGGGCAGAGATGTTTCAAGGTTGGAATAAAAACCTTCTTTGGTCTCGTCCATTGCATCGAGTGATGGGGAGGACGCACTGATGACTGTGGCGGATTGGTTCGGGGATAGGATAAGACGAAGAGTCACGAGGTGTTCGTTAATCCCACAGGTGGAGTCTTTGAGGCGGTCGACCAGCTCACTTTTGACGGCGAAGCCGACTCCGTGAAGGCGCCGTTCTTCCTCTGGTTTCCCGTTCCAGAAAAAGGTGTAACCTCCACCTTGTTCCTTGAGCTGGCCTTCCTCTGCCTGCCGGGTCTCACTTAGGGCGGCGATGTCAATGTCAAAACGTCTAAGTTCCCGGGCAACTATGGTAGTGCGGCGTTCCGGCCTGTCGCTGATGGAGTTGTCCATGAGGGTCCTGACGTTCCAGGTCCTGAACTTCATGTTAGATGAGTGGAAGATACCTGTGCGTGAGTTCTTTTAACATGGGGTGGTCATTGCACACCGGCCACCACACGGGCTTAGCTGAGCAAGGTTTGGTCCAGTGGAAAGGGGTTCCAAGACGACTGGAGACCAGGCACTGCTGTATAAGCCTAATTGCCTACGGCGAGATGTTGGCCGCAAGCTCAGCGTCGAGTAGTGCACTTGATGGTAGCTGGCCCGAGGCTTGGTTGGGGGCAGGCATTAGGAAGGCCACCTGTCTGCTGGAGTTCCGAGAGATGTTTGGAACGATTCTTCCAAGGTTAAAAATTTCCCCAAAGGTCTCCAAATTATTTTAAAAGTTCAAGAGTTTAAAAGTATTTCCAAATTATTTCTTTAAAAAGTTACTCAGGTTGATTGAAGGTTTAATAAATAGATTAAGAGTTGCTTAAAGGTTACAGAAAAAAAGTTCTCTAAGTTGATTCAAAATTTAAAAGTTTTCCCGAATTGTTTAAGAAGTTTAAAAGTTGATTAAAAGTTTAAAAATTGAGTACCTTCGGCCGGTTCGATGCCGGCCTCCAAGTATTCTCCCTGTGGCTGGTGGGCCAGCGAGCCCCGAAGTGTTGGCGGGCACAGAATAGCCAGTGGGCCCCGGTTCCTTTTGACCTGGGATACAAGCGGGCCCCGGGTCCCTTTGGCCCGGGATAGAAGCGGGCCGTGCGGGTCCTTTCCGCGGGGTCCTTGGAGGTTATCCACATGTGTGCGGTGCAGAGGGACCTGGGGGTCCTTGTGCATGAATGCCAAAAAGTTAGTTTGCAGGTGCAGCAGGTAATCAGGAAGGCGAATGGGATGTTGGCCTTCATTGCGAGAGGGATGGAGTACAAAAGCAGGGAGGTCCTGCTGCAACTGTATAGGGTATTGGTGAGGCCACACCTGGAGTACTGCGTGCAGTTTTGGTCACCTTACTTAAGGAAGGATATACTAGCTTTGGAGGGAGTACAGAGACGATTCACTAGGCTGATTCCGGAGATGAGGGGGTTACCTTATGACGATAGATTGAGTAGACTGGGTCTTTACTCCTTGGAGTTCAGAAGGATGAGGGGTGATCTTATAGAAACATTTAAAATCATGAAAGGGATAGATAAGATAGAGGCAGAGAGGTTGTTTCCACTGGTCGGGGAGACTAGAACTAGGGGGCACAGCCTCAAAATACGGGCGAGCCAATTTAAAACCGAGTTGAGAAGGAATTTCTTCTCCTAGAGGGTTGTGAATCTGTGGAATTCTCTGCCCAAGGAAGCAGTTGAGGCTAGCTCATTGAATGTATTCAAATCACAGATAGATAGTTTTTTAACCAATAAGGGAATTAAGGGTTATGGGGAGTGGGCGGGTAAAGGGAGCTGAGTCCACGGCCAGATCAGCCGTGATCTTGTTGAATGGCAGAGCAGGTTCGAGGGGCTAGATGGCCTACTCCTGTTCCTAATTCTTATGTTCTTATGTTCTTATATCTCCATATACCTCCATATACCTTGGTTAGACCACACTTGGAGTGCTGGTTTGCTTATTAAAGGAAGGATATATTTGCATTGAAGGCACTTCAGAAAAGGTTCACTCGGTTGATTCCGGAAATGAGGGGGTTGACTTCTGAGGAAAGGTTGAGTAGTTTTGGCCTCTACTCATTGGAGTTCAGAAGAATGAGAGGTGATCTTATCGAAACGTATAAGATTATGAGGGGGCTTGACAAGGTGGATGGAGAGAGGATGTTTCCACTGATGGGGGAGACTAGAATTGGAGGGCATGGTCTTAGAATAAGGGGCCGCCCATTTAAAACTGAGATGAGGAGGAATTTCTTCTCTCAGAAGATTGTAAATCTGTGGAATTCGCTGCCTCAGAGAGCTGTGGAAGCTGGGACATTGAATAAATTTAAGGCGGAGATAGACAGTTTCTTAAACGATTTGGCAATAAGGGGAGCGGGCGGGGAAGTGGAGCTGAGTCCATGATCAGATCAGCCACGATTTTATTGAATGGCAGAGTAGGCTCGAGGGGCCAAATTATTTTTATATTGTTATGTTTCTTAAGTTTGCTTGTCGGGAGCTGAAGAGATACATGAGCGATCTCTCTGAATCACATTTCAATCAATCTGTTTGTTTTCCAGAACAACAAGAAATGAAAGGGATTCTCATGGAAAGTCGTAAGTGTGAACTATCAAGTTACCCTTCCATTGGAACGTCGGGATTCAGCATTGCTTCCGGATTTACTCCAAAATTTCCCAACCCTTCCTGTGATACCTTGCTTTCGAAATTATCTGTTTAGCAAGACCCCATGGTGCCAAAAATTCAGCTCTCCGAATAAGAACATAAGAAATAGGAGCAGGAGTCGGCCATACGGCCCCTCGAGCCTGCTCCACCATTCAATAAGATCACGCCTGATCCGATCATGGACTCAGCTCCACTTCCCTGCCCGCTCCCTTATTCGCTCATCGGTTAAGAAACTGTCTATTTTTGCCTTAAATGTATTCAATGACCCAGCCTCCACAGCTCTCTGAGGCAGCGAATTCCACAGATTTACAACCCTCTGAGAGAAGAAATTTCTCCTCATCTCAGTTTTAAATGGGTGGCCCCTTATTCTAAGACCATGCCCTCTAGTTCTAGTCTCCCCCATCAGTGGAAACATCCTCTCTGCATCCACCTTGTCGAGCCCCCCTCATAATCTTATACGTTTCGATAAGATCACCTCTCATTCTTCTGAACTCCAATGAGTAGAGGCCCAACCTACTCAACCTTTCCTCATAAGTCAACCCCCTCATCCCCGGAATCAACCGAGTGAGCCTTTTCTGAACTGCCTCCAAAGCAAGTATATCCTTTCGTAAATATGGAAACCAAAACTGCACGCAGTACTCCAGGTGTGGCCTCACCAATACCTTATATAGCTGCAGCAAGACTTCCCTGCTTTTATACTCCATCCCCTTTGCAATAAAGGCCAAGATTCTATTAACCTTCCTTATCACTTGCTGTACCTGCATACTAACGTTTTGTGTTTCATGCACAAGGACCCCCAGGTCCCGCTGTACTGAGGCACTTTGCAATTTTTCGCCAGTTAAATAATAACTTGCTCTTTGATTTTTTTCAGCCAAAGTGGATAACCTCACACTTTCCAACATTATACTCCATCTGTCAAATTGTTCCCCACTCACTTAGCCTGTCTTTGTCCTTTTTCAGATTTTTTGTGTCCTCCTCACACATTGCTTTTCCTCCCATCTTTGTATCGTCAGCAAAGTTGGATACATTACACTCGGTCTCTTCATCCAAGTCGTTAATATCATTATCATCAGAGGCAGTCCCTCAGAATCGAGGAAGACTTGCTTCCACTCTTAAAATGAGTCCTTAGGTGGCTGAACAGTCTAATACGAGAACCACAGTCCCTGTCACAGGTGGGACAGACAGTGGTTGGAGGAAAGGGAGGGTGGGGAGTCTGGTTTGCCGTACGCTCCTTCCGCTGCCTGCGCTTGATTTCTGCATGCTCTCGGCGATGAGACTCAAGGTGCTCAGCACCCTCCCAGATGCACTTCCTCCACTTAGGGCGGTCTTTGGCCAGGGACTCCCAGGTGTCAGTGGGGTTGTTGCATCTTATCAGGGAGTCTTTGAGGGTGTCCTTGTAACGTTTCCTCTGCCCACCTGGGGCTCGTTTGCCGTGAAGGAGTTCCGAGTAGAGCGCTTGCTTTGGAAGTCTCGTGTCTGGCATGTGGACAATGTGGCCTGCCCAGCGGAGCTGATCAAGTGTGGTCAGTGCTTCGATGCTGGGGATGTTGGCCTGGTCGAGGACGCTAACGTTGGTGCGGCTGTCCTCCCAGGGAATTTGTAGGATCTTGTGGAGACATCGTTGGTGGTATTTCTCCAGCGACTTGAGGTGTCTACTGTACATGGTCCATGTCTCTGAGCCATACAAGAGGGCGGGTATCACTATAGCCATGTAGGCCAGTCATCAAGATCCACGGCGCAGCCTTGGACAACGTGGACCATTGCCCATACTTCGGGAGCATCTTGTCAACAAAAGCAGACATCGACGACGAGATTCAACACTGCCTCCAGTGCGCCAGTGCAGTCTTCGGCCGCCTGAGGAAAAGAGTTCGAACACCAGGCCCTCAAATCTGCCACCAAGCTCTGCATGTCTAGTCCAGCAATATGTCCACGATACGACCGTTCCAGTCCTACGATCGATGTCTTGAAACAATGTGCTCCTCTCAACTGCACTAGAAATGTCCACAGAACTATTCACAGAGCTGGGGATTCCTGGGAGAGACAAAAACCAGATAAAAAAAAACACCAAGCCAATTGGGAGGAAAAAAATCTGGGAAAATTCCTCTCCAACCCAGCCAGGCGATCGACACTAGTCCAGGAGATCACCCTGGCCGTATTCGATTCCCCGCAGTACTTACCATCGTATCTGCGCCAGCTAACAAGAGGTTAATCAGTCTAATCCCAGTGGAATCTTGGCCTTTATTACAAAGGGGAAGGAGTATAAAAGCAGGGAAGTCTTGCTGCAGTTATACAGGGTATTGGTGAGGCCACACCTGGAATACTGTGTGCAGTTTTGGTTTCCATATTTACGAAAGGATATACTTGCTTTGGAGGCAGTTCAGAGAAGGTTCACTCGGTTGATTCCGGGGATGAGGGGGTTGACTTATGAGGAAAGGTTGAGGAGGTTGGGCCTCTACTCATTGAATTCAGAAGAATGAGAGGTGATCTTATCGAAACGTATAAGATTATGAGGGGACTTAACAAGGTGGATGCAGAGAGGATGTTTCCACTGATGGGGGAGACTAGAACTAGAGGGCATAACTTTGGAAAAAGAGGCCGCCCATTTAAAACTGAGATGAGGAGAAATTTCTTCTCTCAGAGGCTTGTAAATCTGTGGAATTTGCTGCCTTAGAGAGCTCTGGAGGCTGGGACATTGAATATATTTAAGACAGAAATAGACAGTTTCTTAACCGATAAGAGAATAAGGGGTTATGGGGAGCGGGTGGGGAAGTGGAGCTGAGTCCATGATCGGATCAGCCATGATCGTATTGAATGGCGGAGCAGGCTCGAGGGGCCGTATGGCCGACTCCTGCTCCTATTTCTTATGTTTATCAGCTCCAGGTCCGTAACTCTACAAGTGCCCATCCAAACACCTTTCCCATGTGGTGAGGGCTTCTGCATCCACTAACCCTTACCAGGCAGCGAGTTGCAGATCCCCACACCCCTATGATCTGATGTATTTGTTCTCTTGGTCTCCAGTGGCAGGTGTTTAATCTGCCATTCACACCCTATCTGGACTAACCCTTTTTCTAACTTCTACCATTTCAATTTGTCCCAATGTCCCTTCCTGTTTCTCAAATCTTTCCTGTCTTCCACCCTTTTGTCGACCTTCCCCTTTTGTTATTTTCTCTCCCTCCTACCTTTCAGCGCTGATTAAGAATCTGTTGATTGCGAACATTTGCCGATCTGACGAAGGGTCATCGAACCCTAGTTTAATATCTGTGGTGGGGAAAATGCTTGAAGCTATCATTAAGGAAGAAATAGCGACATCTCGATAGGAATAGTGCAATCAAGCAGACGCAACATGGATTCATGAAGGAGAAATCATGTGTAACTAATTTACTGGAATACTTTGAGGATATAACATGGATAGAGGTGTACCGATGGATGTGGTGTATTTAGATTTCCAAAAGGCATTCGACAAGGTGCCACACAAAAGGTTACTGCAGAAGATAAAGGTACGCGGAGTCAGATGAAATGTATTAGCATGGATAGAGAATTGGCTGGCTAACAGAAAGCAGAGAGTCGGGATAAATGGGTCCTTTTCGGGTTGGAAATCGGTGGTTAGTGGTGTGCTACAGGGATCGGTGCTAGGACCACAACTGTTTACAATATACACAGATGACCTGGAAGAGGGGACAGAGTGTAGTGTAACAAAATTTGCAGATGACACAAAGATTAGTGGGAAAGCGGGTTGTGTCGAGGACACAGAGAGGCTGCAAAGAGATTTAGATAGGTTAAACAAATGGGCTAAGGTTTGGCAGATGGAATACAATGTCGGAAAATGTGAGGTCATACACCTTGGAAAAAAAACAGTAAAAGGGAATATTATTTGAATGGGGAGAAATTACAACATGCTGAGATGCAGAGGGACCTGGGGGTCCTTGTGCATGAATCCCAAAAAGTTAGTTTGCAGGTGCAGCAGGTAATCAGGAAGGCGAATGGAATGTTGGCCTTCATTGCGAGGGATGGAGTACAAAAGCAGGAAAGTCCTGCTGCAACTGTACAGGATATTGGTGAGGCCACACCTGGAGTACTGCGTGCAGTTTTGGTCACCTTACTTAAGGAAGGATATTCTAGCTTTGGAGGGGGTACAGAGATAATTCACTAAGCTGATTCCGGAGATGAGGGGGTGACCTTATGATGATAGATTGAGTAGACTGGGTCTTTACTCGTTGGAGTTCAGAAGGATGAGCGGTGATCTTATGGAAACATTTAAAATAATGAAAGGGATAGACAAGATAGAGGCAGAGAGGTTGTTTCCATTGGTCGGGGAAACGAGAACTAGGGGGCACAGCCTCAAAATACGGGGGAGCCAATTCAAAACTGAGTTGAGAAGGAATTTCTTCTCCCAGAGGGTTGTGAATCTGTGGAATTCTCTGCCCAAGGAAGCAGTTGAGGCTAGCTCATTGAATGTATTCAAGTCACAGATAGATAGATTTTTAACCAATAAGGGAATTAAGGGTTACGGGGAGCGGGCGGGTAAGTGGAGCTGAGTCCACGGCCAGATCAGCCATGATCTTGTTGAATGGCGGAGCAGGCTCGAGGGGCTAGATGGCCGACTCCTGTTCCTAATTCTTATGTTCTTATGTTCTAACCCAAATGTTAACTCTGTTTCTCGCTCCACAACTGCTGACCTGACCTGCTGAGATTTCCAGCATTATATTATTTTATTTTGGATTCTAGCATCCGCAGTATTTTGCTTTTTTAACGCACCATATGTGAGGAAGTACCATGTGAAGGCCTTAGAGAAGGGGCAGACAGGATTGAGCAGAATGTTCCCAGGGATAAGGAACTTCAGTTCCGTGGAGAAGCTGGGGTTGTTCTCCTTCGAGCAGAGAACACTGAGAGGAGATTTGATCGAGGTGTTCACAATCATGAGGGGTCTGGACAGAGTAGACAGAGAGAAACTGTTCCCATTGGTGGAACGGTGGAGACCCAGAGGACATAGATTGAAGGTGATTGGCAGAAGAACCAAAGGCGACATGAGGATAAACGTGTTTATGCAGCGAGTGGTTAGGATCTGGAATTCACGGCCTGAGAGGGTGGTGGAGGCAGACTCAATCGCGGCTTTCAAAAGGGAACTGATAAGTTTTGAATTAAAATATATTGCGGGGGCTATAGGGAAAGGGCGGGGGGTGGGACTGGCAGAGAATCGGTATGGGCTCGAGGGCCCGAATGGCCTCCGTCTGTGCTGTAACCATTCTCTGTTTCTATGATGGTAACCAGTCACTAACCATTAACTAATCAGTCACAATAAATCTGGGAGGAAATGATGGACCTTTACAATGGAACCTGCCCACACCTCCTGTTCCCGATAGCGGTGTTAGTATTACTGATTACTCTATTCTGCATTTATTTCAGGGGTCATGCTCCAGACAAAGAAGAAGGGTGAGGTTATGACGATGGACCATTGTACTTTGAGAAAAGCAGAGATCCTATGTTAAACTTGTCTAGATCCTTGGCTAGACCATACTTGGAGCACCGTGCACAGTTCTGCTCTCCATATACCTTGGTTAGACCACACTTGGAGCACTGTGCACAGTTCTGGTCTCCATATATCTGGGTTAGACAACACTTGGAGTTCCATGCATGGCCATTTGGTTAACTCCCAGTTTGAAACATCTTCCATAGTTGCAGTTAACCCCACTATCCGGTTTGCTGTAAGAGAAACATATGGAGTCCATTAGAACAACATTTCAACGAGTCTGTTTGTCTTTTAGAAATGGAAGAAGAAAAAATCTGTTTCGCGAATTGCGGTAAGTGCAATAGATGAGGTACACTTTCATTGGAAAGTCGGGATTCATCATTGGTACTGGAATTATTTTAATATCTGCCAACGCACCAGAGCTCTCGCAAAATGAGAAAGGTCTTTCCAAAGCTCGCTTACTGGAATCGCATCTATAGATACATAAGATGATACAAAGATGGGAGGAAAAGCAATGTGTAAGGAGGACATTGCAAAATGACATAGATGGGCTAAGTGAGTGGGCAAAAATTTGGCAGATGGAGTATAATGTTGGAAAGTGTGAGATCATGCACTTTGGCAATAAAAATCAAAGAGCAAGTTATTATTTAAATAGAGAAAGATTGCAAAGTGCCGCAGTACAGCGGGACCTGGGGGTACTTGTGCATGAAACACAAAACGTTAGTATGCAGGTACAGCAAGTGAGCAGGAAGGCCAAGGGAATGTTGGCCTTTATTGCAAAGGGGATAGAGTATAAAAGCAGAGAAGTCCTGCTACAACTGTACAAGGTATTGGTGAGGCCACACCTGGAGTACTGCGTAGTTTTGGTTTCCATATTTAGGAAAGGAAATACTTGCTTTGGAGGCAGTTCAGAGAAGGTTCACTCGGTTGATTCCAGAGATGAGGGGGTTGATTTATGAGGAAAGGTTGAGTAGGTTGGGCCTCTGCTCATTGGAATTCAGAAGAATGAGAGGTGATCTTATCGAAACGTATAAGATTATGAGGGGGCTTGACAAGGTGGATGCAGAGAGGATGTTTCCACTGATGGGGGAGACTAGAACTAGGGGGCATGGTCTTAGAATAAGGGGCCGCCCATTTAAAACTGAGATGAGGAGAAATTTCTTCTCTCAGAGGGTTGTAAATCTGTGGAATTTGCTAACTTAGGGAGCTGTGGAAGCTGGGACATTGAATATATTTAAGACTGAAATAGACTGTTTCTTAAACAATAAGGGGTTATGGGGAGCGGGCGGGGAAGTGGAGCTGAGTCCATGATCGTATTACATGGCGGAGCAGGCTCGAGGGGCCATATGGTCTACTCCTGCTCCTATTTCTTATGTTCTGATGTTCTAAGACCTTTACAAAGGCAAAGGGTGCCGTCAGCTTACATAACTGCTTGGAACGGACAAGCTTGAGAGGCGATTCGATGGAGGAGTTCAAAATCACGAGGGGTTTTGGGCAGAGTCGATGGAGAGAAACTGTCCCCATTGGCGAAAGGATCAGGAACCAGCGGACACAGAAGAGCCAAAGTCGATGTAAGACAAAAAAGGTTATTTTACACAGCGAGTGGTTAGGACCTAGAACGCACGGCCTGAGAGGGTGGTGGAGGCAGAATCAATCGTGGCTTTCAAAGGGGAGCTGCATCAGTATCTGAAAGAGAGAAAATGCTGGGCTACAGGGAGAGGTCGGGGGAGTGGGACATAGAAATACAGAAATTTACAGCGCAGAAGGAGGCCATTTCGGCCCATCGTGTCCACACCGGCCGACAAAGAGCCACACGGCCCTCGGTCAGCATCCCTAAGGTTACATATCATCATCATCATAGGCAGGCCCTCGTAGCGAGGATGACTTGCTTCCACGCCAAAATGGAATGAGTTCCCAGGTGTTTCAATGAAGGACCTAATATTCCGGATCCCGAACTACATCCTGAAGGGTGGGAGATGCCTGAGGGTGGATTTTCTTAACGTGGGGTGACCGTTGCACACCAGCCACCACACGGGCTTGACAGAGCGAGGGCTTGGTCCAGGGGCAAGGGTTAACCAGGACGACTGGAGACCTGCTCTGCTGCATGGACCTAGTGCGCTCACATATCGCAGTGTGGGCTGGGCCCGTGCTGCCCCTGAGCCCTCGGCTCTCCTGGGCCCCAGACTCACGCCCCTCCTGGGCTCCGGTCACTTCCATCTACAAACTCTTGCCGCTCCTTCGCCCCTCGTGCTGTGCCTGCCCGCACTGCAATCAGTGACCTGGCTTCGCAGCCGTTGCCCTCCTGCAGTGGTATCCCGCCACATGCTGCTCCCTCTGATGGCCCCGGCCTGCTGATGGTCTTGCAGGCTGGGACCGCACTGATTTCCGGGCCAGGCCGCCATACGCTGCTATAAGGTTAGATATAAACCTATGAACAATGACGGAAAGGCAAAGAGCACCCAGCCCAACCAGTCCGCCTCACACAATTGCGACACCCCTTATACTGAAACTCCACCCCAACCGGAGCCATGTGATCTCCTGGGAGAGGCAAAAACCAGATAAAAACCCAGGCCAATTTAGGGAGAAAAAATCTGGGAAAATTCCTCTCCGACCCATCCAGGCGATCGACACTAGTCCAGGAGATCACCCTGGCCGTATTCGATTCCCTGCAGTACTTACCGTTATATCTGCTCCGTCCCACAAAAGGTCATCCAGTCTAATCCCAGTAAATGGACGGCCCCTTACTCTAAGATCATGCCCCCTAGTTCTAGTCTCCCCCATCAGTGGAAACATCCTCTCTGCATCCACCTTGTCAACCCCCCTCATTATCTTATATGTTTCAATATGATCACCTCTCATTCTTCTGGACTCCAATGAGTACAGGCCTACTCAACTTATCTTCATAAGTCAAAATCCTCATCTCCGGAATCAACCTCGTGATCAAAACTGTATGCAGTACTCCAGGTGTGGCCTCACCAATACCTGTACAGTTGTAGCAGGACTTCTCTGCTTTTATACTCCATTCCCCTTGCAATAAAGGCCAACATTCCCTTGACCTTCCTGATCACTTGCTGTACCTGCATACTAACTTTCTGTATTTCATGCACAAGGACCGCCAGGTCCCTCTGTACTGCAGCACTTTGCAATTTTTCTCCATTTAAATTACAATTTGCTTTTCTATTGTTTCTGCCAAAGTGGATAACCTCACATTTTCCCACATTATACTCCATCTGACAAATTTTTGCCCACTCACTGAGACAGTCGATATCCCTTTGCAGATTTTTGTGTCCTCCTCACAACTTGCTTTGCCACCCATCTTTGTATCATCAGCAAACTTGGCTACATTACACTCGGTCCCTTCATCCAAGTCATTAATATAGATTGTAAATAGTTGATCCCTGTGGCACCCCACTAGTCACTGTTTGCCAACGAGAAAATGAACCATTTATCCCGACTCTGTTTTCTGTTAGTTAGCCAATCCTCTATCCATACTAATAAATTACCCCCAATCCTGTGAGCTTTTATCTTGTGCAGTAACCTGTTATGTGGCACCTTATCAAATGCCTTCTAGAAATCCAAATATACCACATCCACCTTTATCCACCCTGCTCGTTACATCCTCAAAGAACTCCAGCAAATTTGTCAAACATGATTTCCCTTTCATAAAACCATGCTGACTCTGCTTGAATTATGCTTTTCCAAATGTCTCGTTACTGCTTCCTTAATAATGGACTGCAGCATTTTCCTAACGGCTGATGTTAGGCTAACTGGTCTATAGTTTCTTGCTTTTTGTCTGCCTCCTTTTTTAAATAGCCTCCGACCACAATCCCCCCCTCCCCCCCCCAATAACTATTAATCTTATTCCTGTTGCTACAGATCAAGAACTGCTCACAAAG
Organism: Pristiophorus japonicus; assembly: GCF_044704955.1. NCBI lineage: Eukaryota > Metazoa > Chordata > Chondrichthyes > Pristiophoridae > Pristiophorus > Pristiophorus japonicus. The sequence continues at coordinate 25,514,048 of NC_092002.1, forward strand.
GACAAAGGTAAGCTCCTAGATGTGGTACAATTTATCGCATGACTTTCTCACAATTTCTGCTCTCTCTCCATGGCCCTGCAACTATCTCTTTCTCCGTTCCGATCAATTCAGTTGAATTGGCGTACACCGCTCTTTCATGTCGTGTGTTCCGCATCGTAACAACCCACTGCAGAGCAAAATCTCCACAGCTCAGCCTTGTACATTTGCCTTTAACCCCCCCAAATAATTTGCTAACATGCACGCTTTAGGAACAGCAGCTTTTTCGTTCATGGAATTTCAGCATTGTTGGCAAGGCCAGCGTTTTATTGGCCATCTCCCATTGCCCTGGAGATGGTGGCAGTGTTGAGGATCTGCAACTTTCCCAAACCGCAGAGGGCAGTTCAGAGTCACCACATTGCTGTGGGGGCAGGAGTCACCTTCAGGCCAGACCGGGTAAGGGTGGCAGATTTCCTTTCCGGGTGGGTTTTTTACTAGGATCTGCTCATTTAATTCCCCGCTGCCACTCGCACTCTGGTCTTGTCCTCGGCCTCCGACACTGGTCCAATGAACTCGAGGAACAGCACCTTATCGATCAGTTCGGCACTTTACAGCCTTCGGACTCAGCATCGAGTTCAACAATTTCACTGCGTAACCCCATCCTCCCTTTCAGAGCCTCTCTTTCTTTCTTTCCTTCTTTCTCTCTTTCTCTCTCTCTTCTTTCTTTCTCTCTTTTTCTCTTTTTCTTTTTCTTTTACTCTTTCTTTTTCTCTTTCTTTCTCTCCATTTCTCTCTCTCTCTTGCTTTTTCTTTCTCTCTCTCTCTTTCTCTCTCTCTCACTCTCTTTCTTTCTCTTTCGCTCTCTCTCTTTCTTTTTTTTTCTCTCTCTTTCTCTCTCTCACGCTCTCTTTCTTTCTCTTTCTCTCTCTCTCTCTCTTTTGCCCTCTTTCTCTCTCCTTCTCTCTTTCTCTCTCCCTCTCTTTCTCTCTCTCTTTCCCCTCCATGATGAGAAACTTTGCACTGTTGCTATCAGCAGTTCCCCATGTCCCTCCAGAAATAAGTTGAACTGTTTTTCTGTTTTTACCCCGCCTGCCCAGAGCTGGAAAAAGCAAAGGCCAGTCTGGCAGAAAGTGGTGAGTGGAATATTTCGGGGACATTAATTTCACTGTTGATATCGGACGGTCTGCTCAGTACTCTCATTGTTACATCTCCCTCCGTGCGGCTTATAGAAAAATATCAATTATTTTCAGGGAAAAGACAATGTGATGTTTCAAAATATCTATCTATATATATGTATGTATTTATCATATCAATCAATGCACACGTTCAAATTCACGAATACGCATGTGTCAATATGAATGTAAATATATATCTATCTATGGCTAAGTGAGAGGGCAAACATTTGGCAGATGAAGTATAATGTGGGAAAGTGTGAGGTTATCCAACTTGGCAGGAAACATAAAAACGAAAATTATTATTTAAATGGGGAGAGATTACAGAACGCTGCAGTACAGAGAGACCTGGGGGTCCTTGTGCATGAAACATAAAAAGTTAGTATGTAGGTACAACAAGTGATCAGGAAGGCCCAGGGAATGTTGGCCTTTATTGCAAGGGGGATAGAGTATAAAAGCAGGGAAGTCCTGCTACACTGTACAGGGTATTGGTGAGGCCACACCTGGAGTACTGCGTGCAGTTTTGGTTTCCGTATTTACGAAAGGATATATTTGCATTGGAGGCTGTTCAGAGAAGATTCACTCGGTTGATTCCGGAGATGAGGGGGTTGAGTTATGAGGAAAGGTTGAGTAGGTTGGGCCTCTACTCATTGGAGTTTAGAAGAATGAGAGGTGATCTTATCGAAACGTATAAGATAATGAGGGGGCTTGACAAGGTGGATGCAGAGAGGATGTTTCCACTGATGGGGGAATCTAGAACTAGAGGGCGTAGTCTCAGAATAAGGGGTGGCCCATTTAAAACTGAGATGAGGAGGAATTTCTTCTCAGAGGGTTGTACATCTGTGGAATTCTCTGCCCCAGAGAGCTGTGAAGGCTGGGTCATTGAATATATTTAAGGTGGAGATAGACGGATTTTTGAACAATAAGGGAACAATAAGGTTATGGGGAGCGGGTGGGGAAGTGGAGCTGAGGCCAAGATCAGATCAGCTGTGATCTTATTAAATGGCGGAGCAGGCTCGAGGGGCCGAATGGCCGACTCCTGCTCCTATGTCTTCTGTTCATACGTATGTATCGATATGAAAAATATACATACATATATATTTTGTTTTTCACATGGACACACACATTCATGTTGACTCATATACGTGTCGATAAGGGTTGGATTGTGAATATGATTGCTTTAGACGAAAGGCTGATCAATAAAGGGAAAGGTTAGTGGATATTCAATGTGTTATAATTTCTTTGTGCTCCTGCCATAGAATTTTCAGCACACTTACTGTTTTTTTGTCCCCTCAGTTTATTAAATCCGTGAAACTCTGCATTTCCCACATTGTCTGAATTCTCTCAGGATCCCCAGCCCACCAATTGTCAGCCCGGCTTATATGAATATGGGAATATACGAAAAATGACAGACAGGTACAGACCCTCTGGTCCATCGAGCCCGTCCCACATAATTGCGATCATCATCATAGGCAGTCCCTCGGAATCAAGGAAGACTTGCTTCCAGTCTAAAAATGAGTTCTCAGGTGGCTGAACAGTCCAATAAGAGAATTACAGTCTCTGTCACAGGTGGGACAGACAGTGGTTGAAGGAAAGGGAGGGTGGGGAGTCTGGTTTGCCGCACGCTCCTTCCGCTGCCTGCACTTGGTTTCTGCATGCTCTCGGCAACGAGACTCGAGGTGCTCAGCGCCCTCCCGGATGCACTTCCTCCACCTAGGGCGGTCTTTGGCCAGGGATTCCCAGGTGTCAGAGGGATGTTGCACTTTATCAGGGAGGCTTTGAAGGTGTCCTTGTAATGTTTCCTCTGCCCACCTTTGGCTCGTTTGCCGTGAAGGAGTTCCGAGTAGAGCGCTTGCTTTGGAAGTCTCGTGTCGGGCATGTGAACAATGTGGCCTGCCCAGCAGAGCTGATCGAGTGTGGTCAGTGCTTCGATGCTGGGGAATGTTGGCCTGATCGATAACACTGATGTTGGTGCGTCTGTCCTCCCAGGGGATTTGTAGGATCTTGCGGAAGCAGTGTGTCATGTATGTAACCGTCATGCAATGGTAATCTTCACGGAACTGTAACCTTCATGCAACTCCTGTACACTGTACTTATACCCTAGAAATGCACACCCTGACCACAACTGGGCTTCCAGGTATAAAAGGGGAGGTCCCACCCAGGGTCAGCACTCCTTGGTCCTGGGAATAAAGGTTAAGGTCACGTAGTGACTGTGTCTGCAGTACATGCCTCGTGTGAGTTTGTAACAAGGTGCAGAGACACTACATTTGGCGACGAGAAACGGGAATCACCGAACCACGAGGATGGCCACCGGTGACACAGAGGAATGTTACTGTGTGGGTGAGGCCTGGGACAACTTTGTGGAAAGACTCCAGCAGAGCTTTGTCACAAAGGACTGGCTGAAAGAGGCAGCGACTGACTAGCGGAGGGCGCATCTACTCACCAGCTGTGGTCCACAGACGTATGCGCTGATGAAAGACCTGCTCGCACCCCAAAAGTCAGTGGACAAGTCCATCAAAGAGCTCAGCCAGCTGATCAGTGAGCATCTCAAGCCGGCGAGTAGCGCACACATGCCCGGCACCAGTTCTACTCTCACCAGCGTCGGGGGGGGACAAAACATCTCGGACTTCGTTGCGGACCTGCGGTGCTTGGCCAGTCTCTGTAAGTTCACAGACGCCTGCAGGGGGGAGATGTTAAGGGACTTTTATCATTGAGGGCATTAATCATGCCGGGATTTTCAGGAAGCTCATAGAGGCCAAGGACTTGACTTTAGAAGGGGCGGCGTTGATAGCTCAGACCTTCATGGCAGGGGAAGAGGAGACCAAGCTAATTTACGCCCGCAGCCCTGGTCCCAACGTGGCGATGGACCAGGGAGTTAACATTGTGAACGCAGCTAGGGACCCCGCAGGCAGGCAAGGGCATTTCGAAATTGCCCGGGCAGCAACAGACTCTAGGGTGGGCCCGCAACAGGGACAGTGGAAAGGGGATCGGCAATTCACGCCATCACGAGGATCAATGCATCTGTGATGGGACCATTAACACCCACCATCAGAGTGCTTCGAAACAACCAAACGGGTCATCAGAGAGGAATGCCTGGTAACAGTCCCTTTGTTAACAACAATCTCAGCTCATGCTGGAGGTGTGGGGGTAGACATACTGCGAAAAGCTGCAGGTTCCAGCAATATACCTGTAGGATTTATATCATCAGTGGACACTTGGCCAGGATCTGCAAAAAGGCTGTGGCGAGGCTAATCTGCGAGACAGAGGAACCAGACAAGGGGCCTGCAATGCAGGATGATGCCTGGGGAACAGCCATGGATGCTGAAGTTCAGCAGGTTCACGTGGCTGACGTCCACAGCTCATACACTAAAATACCACCCATAACGATGAAAGTTTTATTGAATGCCATCGCGAGCTGGATACGGGAGCCAGCCAGTCACTTTTGAGCACCCAACAATTTGAGAGACTATGGCCACACAGAGCTAGCAGGCCCAACCTGGAATGCATTGACACACAGCTACGGACGTACTTGGTGGTAACACATAATGGATCACAGAACCGGCTGCCACTCTGGATTGTTCCAGGAAATGGCCCCGCGCTCTTGGGGAGGAGTTGGCTAGCCGAGATGAACTGGAAATGGGGGGATGTGCACTCCATTTCATCTGTGGAGCGAAGTTCCTGACAGGTCCTACAAAAATTCGAGTCATTGTTTCAACCTAGTGTCGGAACGTTCAAGGGCACCAAAGTAGAGATACACATCACTCCGGACACCAGACCAGTGCACCACAAAGCCAGAGCGATGCCGTACGTGATGTGTGAGAAAATTGAAAGTGAACTGGACAGGCTGCTCAGAGAGGGCATAATTTCGGCCGTTGAATTCAGCGATTGGGCAAGTCCCATCATTCCTGTCCTCAAAGCAGATGGCTCGGTTAGGATTTGTGGTGACTAAAAAGCCACCATCAACCGAGTGTCGCTGCAAGACCAATACCCGCTCCCGAGAGCGGAGGACCTTTTTGCCACGCTGGCAGGTGGTACGCTGTTCAGGAAGCTGGACCTCACTTCGGCCTAAAACTCTGGAACTGGCTGAAGAATCCAAGTTTCTGACCACCATCACGACACACAAAGGATTATTTGTTTACAATAGGTGTCCGTTTGGCAATCGTTCGGCGGCAGCTATCTTTCAGAGAAACATGGAAAGCTTGCTCATGTCCATCCCTGGAACGATCATGTTCCAAGACGACATCCTTACAACGGGTCGAGACCCCGAGGAACACCTCCGTAACCTGGAGGAGGTGCTACGCCGACTGGAACGGGCAGGCCTGCGGCTGAAAAAGGCCAAGTGCGTGTTTTTGGCCCCAGAGGTCGAGTTTTTGGGCAGGAGGTTTGCCGCAGATGGGATCCGGTCCACCGAATCAAAAACTGAGGCGATCCACCGGGCGCCCAGGCCCGGCAACACGTCGGAGTTGCGATCATTCCTGGGACTTTTGTACTATTTTGGGAACTTAAGCACATTGTTGGAGCCGTTACACATGCTCCTGCGTAAAGGTTGTGAATGGCTTTGGGGGGACTGTCAAGAACGGGCTTTCAATAAGGCGAGGAACCTGCTGTGTTTGACTTTGACTTTGTATGACCCCTGTAAAAAACTGGTTTTAACGTGCGATGCATCGTCCTACAGGGTTGGGTGTGTGTTGCAGCAGGGTAATGACGACGGCCGACTCCAACCGGTGGATTACGCCTCCAGGTCGCTCTCCCAGGCAGAGTGTGGATATGGCATGGTCAAAAAGGAAGCACTCGCGTGTGTGTACAGTGTGAAAAAGATGCACCGGTACCTTTTCGGTAGACGGTTCGAGCTAGAGACGGACCACAATCCGTTAACATCCCTGTTGTCCAACAGCGAGTCTGTCAATGCCAATGCGTCAGCTCGCATACAGCACTGGGCCCTCACGCTGGCTGCGTATGACTACACCATACGGCACCGGCCAGGCACCGAAAATTGCGCTGATGCACTCAGCAGGCTCCCACTGGCCACCACCGAGGGGGCAGCGGAGCAAAGCCGTTGAGGCTTTTGACACCACAAGCTCCCCCATCACAGCCCAACAGATCAAACTCTGGACCAACAGAGACCCCCGTCCTATTCATGATAAAGAAATGTGTCCTGACTGGGGATTGGGCGCCCGCACACAGGGCGTGCCCCGAGGAGGTCAGACCGTTTCAGAGACGGATGGATGAACTCTCTATCCAAGCCGACTGCCTGCTACGGGGCAGCCGAGTGGTCATGCCCCATAAAGGAAGGGAAGCGTTCATCAGGGAACTCCCACAGCGAGCACCCTGGCATCGTGTTAATGAAGGCCATTGCCCAGTCACATGTATGGTGGCCGGGGATATACTCAGACCTGGAACACTGGGTTCGCAGGTGCACGACATGTGGCCAGCTGGGCAATGTCCCCAGGGAGGCCCCACTCAGCCAATGGCCCTGGCCCACCAGGCCATGGTCACATATTCACGTAGACTATGCGGGCCCGTTCATGGGGAAAATGTTCCTGATCGTTGTCGATGCGAACTCGAAGTGAATCGAGTGCATCATATTGAACTCGTGCACGACATCCATCACCGTGGAGAGTCTGCATACGGTTTTCGCGACCCACGGCTTGCCGGACATCCTGGTCAGCGACAATGGCCCGTGTTTTACCAGCCATGAATTCCAGGAGTTTATGTCGGGCAATGGGATCAAACACGTCCGGACAGCGCCGTTCAAGCCGGCCTCCAATGGCCAGGTGGAACGTGTGGTCCAAGTCATAAAACAGGGCATGCTACACATCCAAGGACCCTCCCTTCAATACCGCCCATCGAGCCTCCTGCTGGCCTACAGGTCCCGCCCGCACTCGCTCACGGGAGTCCCGCCAGTGGAACTCCTCATGAAACGCACGCTCAAGACGCGGCTGTCCCTCATTCACCCAGCCCTGGCAGACATTGTTGAGGGCAAGCGCCAGTCCCAAACCGAGCTCCATGATCGAGGCTCAAGGGGGAGGTGTATAGAAATAGATGACCTGGTATTTGTTCTTCACCATGCTTTGGGACCCAAATGGCTTGTGGCCACAGTAATTGGCAAAGAAGGGAAATAGGGTCATAGTGGTCAGACTAAACAATGGGAAGATATTCCGCAAACACTTGGACCAAGTAAAGAAAAGGTTCAGCATAGACACGGAGGAACCTGAGGAAGAGCATGAGATGTCACCCACACCACTGCCAGTGGATGAGCAACAAGGACATTCACCAACATGCACAGTCCCTGCGGCCAGCCCGGACAGGCCGGAATCACCTCAAGTGACAGAGACGCAGGCCGAGGCTCAGCCACCAGAGCCACAACTGCAGCGCTCCACGAGAGAGCGCCGACCACCCGATAGACTTAACCTCTGACACAAAAAGACGTATGTGGGAAGATGATGTCATGTATGTAACCATCATGCAACGGTAACCGTCATGTAACTGTAACCTTCATGCAACTCCTGTACACTGTACTTATACCCTAGAAATGCACACCCTGACCACAGGGGGTGAACTTGTGGGAGACACTCCTCACCTGGGTTTCCAGGTATAAAAGGGGAGGTCCCACCCAGGGTCCGACTGCTTGGTCCTGGGGAATAAAGGTTAAGGTCACGTAGTGACTGTGTCTGCAGTATATGCCTCGTATGAGTTTGTAGCATGGTGCAGGGACACCACACAGTGCTGGTGGTATTTCTCCAGTGATTTGAGGTATATGCTGTACATGGTCCACGTCTCTGAGGAGGGTGGGTATCACTACAGCCCGTAGACCATGAGCTTGGTGCCAGATTTGAGGGCCTGATCTTCGAACACTCTCTTCCTCAGGCGGCCGAAGGCTGTGCTGATTCACTGGAGGCGGTGTTAGACCTCGGCGTCGATGTCTGCCCTTGCTGATAATAGGCTCCTAAGGTATTAAGAACTTTGCAGATGATACTAAAATTGGCCATGTGGTTGTCATTGAAAAAGAAAACTGCGGATGTCAGGAAGATATTGATCAACTGGTCAGGTGGGCAGAACAGTGGCAAATACAGTTCAATCTGGAGAAGTGTGAGGTAATGCATTGTGGGGAGTGATAACCAGGAAAGGGAATACACATTAAATGGCAGGACACTGAGAAGTGTAGAGGAACAAAGGGACTTTGGAGTGCAGGCCAGGTGGATAAGGTGGTTAAGAAGGCACATGGGATATTTGCCTTTATTAGTCGAGGCATGGAATACAAGAGCAGGGAGGGTTATGCTTGAACTATATAAAACACTGGTTAGGCCACAGCTGGAGTACTGCGTGCAGTTCTGGTCACCACATTACAGGAATTATGTCATTGCACTGGAGAGGGTGCAGAGGAGATTTACCAGGATGTTGCCTGGACTGGAGAATTTTGGGTATGAGGAAAGATTGGAGATGCTGGGTCTGTTTTCCTTGGAACAGAGGAGGCTGAGGGGAGACCTGATTGAGGTGTATAAAATGATGAGGGGCCTGGATAGAGTGGATAGGAAGAAGCTGTTTCCCTGGGCAGAGGGGTCAACAACCAGGGGGCATAGATTGAAAGTAATTGGGTGGAGGTTGAGAGGGGATTTGAGGGGAATTTCTTCACCCCGAGGTTGGGGGGGGGGTCTGTGGCGGAAGTCACTGCCTGAAAGTGCCGTATCCTACAGGGATACGGACCGAGAGCGGGATAGTGGGATTAGGCCGGGATGGCATTTGGTCGACCTGCACGGACACGATGGGCCAAAATGGCCTCCTTCCGTGCTGTAAACTTCTACGATTCTTGATTCTATGAACAAATCCATTACCTTCCCTCCAGATAACATTTCAGAAGATCTTGCTTTTGTTAACAGTACTACAGCAATTAAGGAATAGCCTCATGGACTGCAACGAGTGAGAAAAATGTGGTTTCTTTTCCGTTTGACAACATCACGTCAGTTAATTATTCTTTGCACTCATAAGGCCTCCTTAGCTAAGGAAGGATATACTTGTCTTGGAAACTGTTCATAGATGGTTCATGAGGTTGATTCCAGAGATGAAAAGGTTTGTCTTATGAAGAAAGTTTGAGCAGGTTGGGCCTGTAGTCATTGGAGTTCAGAAGAATGAGAGGTGATCATATTGAAACCTATAAGATACTGAGGGGGCTTGACATGGTGGATGCGGAGAGGATGTTTCCCCCTCGTGGGGTAATCTAGAACTCGGGGGCATAGACTCAGAATAATTTAAGACATAGATGAGGAGGAATTCCTTCTCGTGAATCTGTGGAATTCTCTGCCCCAGAGAGCTGTGGAGGCTGGGTCATTGAATATATTTAAGGCGGAGATAGACAGATTTTTGAGCGATAAGGGAGTGAAGGGTTATGGGGAGCGGGCGGGGAAGTGGAGCTGGGTCCATGATCAGATCAGCCGTGATGGTATTAAATGGCGGAGCAGGCTCGAGGGGCCGAATGGACAACTCCTGCCCCTAGTCCTGATAGTCTTATGAAATACACAGAGTTCCTATTGTTCTGTTAAGAGTACTTTTTCATTCATTTATCTAATTCTTTTTGCCATCAGAGCAAAACATGATCAACAAAAGCAAAGGTAAGGGTTCGTTTTACTTTGTATAATTCACAAAACGCCTCCGCCCTTCGAGAATGTTTCTTGTAACCTCCAATATCTTGATTTAGTGGGTGCCATGGTTACAAGCAGCATATTTTGCTGCAACCCCCAGTAATTCCCCATGGACGAAGGTTAACCTTGGCCGAGGGAGGTAACAGACCGATGTTACACACCAGAGCCACTGTTCCATTCTGTTGACGTCAGTGCAAAGAACACTTCGCCCAATTCGCTCGCATCCTTGTTACACCACCGAACAGAGTTAAAATCATCCCCAATAATATTACTGACTCACTCATTGACACGAACCTTTGACCAGTCTGATCCCAACAGACAGAACTCAGCCTCAAAATCCTTAGACATTCCCAATGTCAACCGTGCCTCAGTGGGTAGCACACTGGGTCAGAAGGTCGTGGGTTCAAGTCCCACTCCAGGGAATTGAGCACATAAATCTATGCTGACACTCCAGGGGGCGCCGCACTGTCGGAGGGGCAGTACTGAGGGAGTGCCGCACTGTCGGAGGGGCAGTACTGAGGGAGTGCTGCACTGTCGGAGGGGCAGTAATGAGGGAGCGCCACACTGTCGGAGGAGCAATACTGAGGGAGCGCCGTACTGTCGGAGGGGCAGTACTGAGGGAGTGCCGCACTGTCGGAGGAGCAGTACTGAGGGAGTGCCGCACTGTCGGAGGGGCAGTACTGAGGAAGCACCGCACTGTCGGAGGGGCAGTACTGAGGGAGTGCTGCACTGTCGGAGGGGCAGTACTGAGGGAGCATCGCACTGTCGGAGGGACAGTACTGAGGGAGCATCGCACTGTCGGAGGGGCAGTACTGAGGGAGCGCCGCACTGTCGGAGGGACAGTACTGAGGGAGCACCACACTATCGGAGGGACAGTACTGAGGGAGCGCCGCACCGTTGGAGGGGCAGTACTGAGGGAGCACCGCACTGTCGGAGGGGCAGTACTGAGGGAGCATCGCACTGTCGGAGGGGCAGTACTGAGGGAGCGCCACACTATCGGAGGGGCAGTACTGAGGGAGCATCGCACCGTTGGAGGGGCAGTACTGAGGGAGCACCACACTATCGGAGGGGCAGTACTGAGGGAGCATCGCACCGTTGGAGGGGCAGTACTGAGGGAGCGCCGCACCGTTGGAGGGGCAGTACTGAGGGAGCACCGCACTGTCGGAGGGGCAGTACTGAGGGAGCATCGCACTGTCGGAGGGGCAGTACTGAGGGAGCACCACACTATCGGAGGGGCAGTACTGAGGGAGCACCACACTATCGGAGGGGCAGTACTGAGGGAGCACCACACTATCGGAGGGGCAGTACTGAGGGAGCGCCGCACCGTTGGAGGGGCAGTACTGAGGGAGCACCACACTATCGGAGGGACAGTACTGAGGGAGCGCCGCACTGTTGGAGGTGCCGTCTTTCGGATCAGACGTTAAACCGAGGCCCTGTCTGCTCAGGGGATGGAATATAAAAGCAGAGAAGTCCTGCTACAATTGTACAGGGTATTGGTGAGGCCACACCTGGAGTACTGCGTACAGTTTTGGAGGGATGTTCTTACATTGGAGGAAGTTCAGAGAAGATTCACTCGGTTGATTCCGGAGATGAGGGGGTTGACTTATGAGGAAAGGTTGAGCAAGAAGAATGAGAGGTGAGCCTATAGAAACGTGTAAGATAATGAGGGGGCTCGATAAGGATGCAGAGATTTGTCTCTCTGTTTATTTCGGTCTTCCAGGATGATACACCTCACTCCTTCTCTTAGAGTGTCACTGTCACTGCACAGATTTGATTGACGTCTTACTCTTGTGGATGTCAATCATTTACGCTCCCCCTCCTCCTGTGTCAAACTCACCCCACACAGTTCATTTCACTGACTCTCATCTTATTTCCCCCAGAAGTGCAAAAAGTCAAAGAAAATCTCCAAGATCTCGGTGCGTGGAAAAAAGATTATTTTCTTTTTCGCGCTTTTGGTAAATCGAATGACCAGTTTGTTCATTTATCTCTCTCAGATACATTGGGGCAGAAATCCCGGCATCCCAGGTCCGTACTGAGTGTGTAGTAGTATTTTTAAATAAATCCTTCCACTTCCTAAACTGAGTTATTGGCCCATAAATCGTGGCCTTCCCAGGTCCATAACTGAGCATCGAATTGCATTTTTTTCTGCAATAAATCCTTCCATCTCCTAAACTGAGTGATTGCCCAGAAATCCCAGTCTCCAGGCTCCGTATGGAGTGTCTAGTTGCATTTTTTAATAAATCCTTCCACCTCCTAAACTGAGTAATCAGCACAGAAATCCTGGCCTCCCGGGCATGTACAGAAAACCAGCTTTTCCGATCTGTCTCGCTGGAGCTTGACAGATCCTCCGTATCTCAGGAGCGAGGACATTCGCACGGGCAGGATCACGGGATTTACTCATACCTCGCCCGGCAAATGTCCTCAAAACTCTTGCGCCTGATACAAGCAGGAGCATAGCCAACTGTTACAGACATGAGAGTTTTAAAATACACATAAAATATTTTAAAATAAAATTATAATAAGACATTTTACAATTTAAAAACCATGCCCACTGCGTTAAATTAATTTCAAAGCATAATTTTAAAAACTTAAAAAATTATTTTTTTTTTAAAAATACATAAATAACTTGAATTTAAATTAATGTTAAATATGTAGTGTATTTTTTCTATTTGTCTATGTTTGGGGTGTATCTCTATCATAATATTGGGAATTCCAACTTATGGAGTTTCCATTATTATGAATGAGAATATAGTTTACCCTGATTGGCTACCCAGAGCCATGTAACTGCAGCTCCCGCCGTGCGCGCGTAATGACGGGAATGCTCAGTGAAGTGCAGTCAGTGGAGGCCTCAGGACCGGGAACTGGTGTAGGCGCAGACGGAAAAGATACGTGCGATTCTTTTTTAAAGTTTTTTTTCCTCTCGAATGCCCGCGGGAAGCAGCCGAACTGAATTTGTGGGACTTAGTGGGTTGCGTGCTATCGAACTTCAGGGAGCGGGGTGCGTATAATGGGCGACTAACGCCTCTCCCATTAAACTGATAGCCCCCCTCTGCTCTCTCAAATGGACATAAACAATCCCATGGCCACTATTTAGAAGAAAGAGCATTGGAGAGTTCTCCCCGGAATCCTAGGGCCAATATGTATCCCTGAATCATGCACTAAACATAAAAGGATAGCATGCAGGTACAGCAAGTGATCAGGAAGGCAAATGGAATCTTGGCCTTTATTGCAAAGGGGATGGAGTATAAAAGCAGGGAAGTCTTGCTGCAGCTATATAAGGTATTGGTGAGGCCACACCTGGAATACTGCGTGCAGTTTTGCTCTCCATATTTAAGGAAGGATATACTTGCTTTGGAGGCAGTTCAAAGAAGGTTCACTCGGTTGATTCCAGAGATGAGGGGGTTGACTTATGAGGAAAGGTTGAGTAGGTTGGGCCTCTACTTATTGGAATTCAGAAGAATGAGAGGTGATCTTATCGAAACGTATAAGATTATGAGGGGGCTTGACAAGGTGGATGCAGAGAGGATGTTTCCACTGATAGGGGAGACTTGAACTAGAGGGCATGGTCTTAGAATAAGGGGCCGCCCATTTAAAACTGAGATGAGGAGAAATTTCTTCTCTCAGAGCGTTATAAATCTGTGGAATTCGCTGCCTCAGAGAGCTGTGGGAGCTGGGACATTGAATATATTTAAGGCAGAAATAGACATTTTTTTAAATGATAAAGGGATAAGGGATTATGGAGAGCGGGCAGGGAAGTGGAGCTGAGTCCATGATCAGAACAGCCACGATCGCTATACTGCGGCACTTTGCAATCTTTCTCCATTTAAATAATAACTTGTTCTTTGATTTTTTTCTGCCAAAGTACATGACCTCACACTTTCCAACATTATACTGCATCTGCCAAATTTTTGCCAACTCACTTAGCCTGTCTCTGTCCTTTTGCAGCTTTTTTGTGTCCTCCTCACACATTTCTTGCTGGATCCGTGAGGTTCGAAGACTCATGCTGCTGCATCTCCTTGGTTACCCGCAGGGAGAGGTCCACGGATCCCATGGGTGCCTGCGGTTTGCAATCGTCCCTGGGATCACATGGGCTGGCCCAACCAATCGAAGACTGGGGACGCCCTATTCACACTCAAGCAATTTCCCGTTTGTGCGGAACTCCCACCAATGGGAATCACTGAAAAACTGCAGCAACACGTTAAGTAAATTAAAAAAATTAAAAGTCACATGCTTAGAATTAATTAAAATGCCATTTGATTCAATATTTAAAAAATATATGTAATTTTTTGAAAAATTGTAACAGGGCGTAAACAAAATTTACCTTATTGGACAGGGTTTTAATGTTTAAATGTATAAATTTCTCATCCAGTCCAACATCCCCAGCATCGAAGCACTGACCACACTCGACCAGCTCCGCTGGGCAGGCCACATTATCCACATACCCCCGACACGAGATTCCCAAAGCAAGCGCTCTACTCGGAACTCCAACACGTCAAACGAGCCAAAGGTGGGCAGAGGAAACATTACAGGGACACCCTCAAAGCCTCCCTGATAAAGTGCAACATCCCCACCAACACCTGGGAGTCCCTGGTCAAAGACCGCCCTAAGTGGAGGAAGTGCATCCAGGAGGGCGCTGAGCACCTCGAGTCTCATCGCGAGAGCATGCAGAAATCAAACGCAGACAGCGGAAGGAGCGTGTGGCAAACCAGTCCCACCCTCCCTTCCCTCAACGACTATCTGTCCCACCTGTGACAGGGACTGTGGCTCTCGTATTGGGCTGTTCAGTCACCTAAGGACTCGTGCTAAGAGTGGAAGCAAGTCTTCCTCGATTCCGAGGGACTGCCTATGATGATGATGATGATGGTATAAATTGAAACAGAATAAATCACACGCCCGATTAGTTTAGTGGGGCAAATATCACTTTACCATTTTAAAATTCAAAAATATTAACTCAAAATAACTTTTTTTGAGCACAATCTGTACAGATTCAAAAAAAGCACAAGAAATGTAAAGAATTTCCCAATCACTGTCATTTCGTTTTTGCATTTTTACATCGGTTAAAAAGCAGGCCCTTCTTGTTTGTGGGAGCTTGCTGTGTGCAAATTGGCTGCTGCGTTTCTCACATTACATCAGGCCCGACCTGCCAGGTGGATTTTTGGCAGATATCAAGTCCTGGTTTGAGTGCCGTGTGTGCCTAAAGCTGCAAATTCCCGGGTACCTGTTGCGATCGCAAAATTCAGTCCCAAGGTCCAAAAACTCAGCCGCGCCATTTAAGGGATGGTGCCAGTATAATTAGCCCACAATGATTGGCGTGAATGCAGCAGTGTGGATACCTCCTCGTCTATCCACCATCAATCGCCCAGTGTGTGCACAGATTTATTTGTGTCTCAGCGAAATAAGCCCCGACTCTCCAAGAGTAGAATGGCTGTTTGAATATTATTGTTAATGTTGTAAATTGCTCAACCCCCACGTTGCTATTGGAAGGAAAGCTGACCAACAAGGATAGAGCTAAGGGGAGAACCGGGCTTCAATTGGTTGGGAAAACTCTCTCTCTCTGCGGTGAATCGCACCTCTTCATCTCGTTGTTAAATGTGAATCTGGTTCGTAGGTTTATGGGTAGAATATCATCTTGGGTTATAGCAGACATATCTATCCATCCATCTATCTACCTATATCTATCTGTCCATCCATCCGTCTGCCCCTACTTCTCTCTGTTTGTCTCTCTGCCTGCCTGTCTGTCTGTCTCCCTCTCTGTCTGTCTGTCTGTCTCGCTCTCTGTCTGTCTGTCTGTCTGTCTCTCTCTCTCTCTCTCTCTGTGTCTGTCTGCCTGTCTCTCTTTCTCTCTGTCTGTCTGTCTGTCTGTCTCTCTCTCTCTCTCTCTCTCTGTCTGTCTGTCTCCCTCTCTGTCTCTCTGTCTGTCTGTCTCTCTCTCTCTCTCTCTGCCTGTCTGTCTGTCTGTCTGTCTCTCTCTCTCTCTCTCTCTCTGTCTGTCTGTCTGCCTGTCTCTCTTTCTCTCTGTCTGTCTCTCTGCCTGCCTGTCTGTCTGTCTGTCTGGCTCCCTCTCTGTCTCTCTGTCTCTTTCTCTCTCTCTGTCTCTCTCTTTCTTGTCTCTCTCTCGCTCTCTCTGTCTCTGTCTGTCTCTGTCTCTCTCTCTGTCTATCTCTCTACCTACCTACCGACTGAAAGAAGAGGTATATTAATAACCCAGTGTGGAATCACTGATTGGAAATGAACCAAAGCCGATAAGAGCAGTAAGCTGAAGATGAAATCTATGCAATATTGATTACCTCATAATAAGCTTTAAAGTAATGATTGAGAAATAGATAATTAGGGTAAATGCCACAGTAATAGATGGCCGGAAGCTGACTTTGGGAGGTTGAGAATGGAACTCGGGAAAGTAAAGTAGTAAATATGTTTTTTAAATCGAGTTCAGGTGAAGATATTCTGCTAAATAAGTTCTTGCCAATGGATGAATAAAGAGTTTAAGGGTAAAATTGAAACTAATGCTCAAGGCATACACTACATATAAAGACAAGATAGGAGACAGTGATTAACACGAACAGTTTAGGGAAGATGAGAAAAACGTTTGGAGATATCAGTTAATAACGACACAAGTTAATTATCCAGCAATACAAGAGGAAAGTGTAACATTGTGTACAGAGACATAAATAATGAAAGATTTGATTCCTGGGATGAGGGGGTCGACTTTTGAGGAAAGGTTGAGTAGGTTGGGCCTGTACTCATTGCAATTCAGAAGAATGAGAGGTGATCTTATCGACACATATAAGACACTGACGGGGTTATATATGTGGATTTGTATTTACTCTGTACAGCCAGCCCTGGAGTCCCAAGGGATCCCATAATCCCTTGGGAGCACAAGTATTCAAGGAGGCTTCACAGGTTGGAGAGGCACTCTGGAGACCTGCAATAAAAGACTAAGGTCACACTTTACTTTGAGCTCACAGTATTCAGTCTGACTCTTTCTCCATACACAACAGAGGGGGTTTCACAGGGTGGATGCAGAGAGGATGTTTCCCCTCATGGGGGAATTTACAACTAGGGGGCAGTCTCAGAATAAGGGGCCGCCCATTTGAGACAGAGATAAGGAGGAATTTCTTCTCTCAGAGGGTTATAAATCTGTGGAATTCTCTGCCCCAGAGAGCTGTGGAGGCTGGGTCATTGAATATATTTAAGACGGAGATATATAGATTTTTGAGTAATAAGGGAGTGAAGGGTTATGGGGAGCGGGCGGGGAAGTGGAGCTGAGTCCATGATCAGATCAGCCATGGTCTTATTAAATGGCGGAGCAGGCTCGAGGGGCCGAATGGCCGACTCCTGCTCCTATTTCTTATGTTCTTATTTTCATGTATCTTACATTATTATATATAACTGTATCCTAACATGCTATACATGACTGTAATAAGATATGACCTGTAACCACCAGCATACCTTACCACCAGGGGTGCACTTGCAAGAGACAGGTATATAAGGGCAGGTCTCAGGCAAGTGCAGCATTCCAGAGCTGTGAAATAAAGGTGCAGGTCCAGAGTGATCTTGACTTCACTACATGCCTCGTGTGACTCTGTACTGAGGGGACAGGACTTTACAGTGGCGACGAGTTACGGGATTACAGAATCCATAGAATGGCGAACAACGGATCAGATGAAAAGTACAATGCGGGAGACAATTGGGAAGACTTTATAGAAAGGCTCCAGCAAAGCTTTGTAACCAAAGACTGGTTAGGCGATGATAAGGCAGACAAGAGAAGAGCCCATCTCTTGACCAGCTGTGGCTCGAAAACATACGCTTTAATGAAGGATCTGTTGGCACCCGAGAAACCAACAAGCAAGTCGTTTGAAGAATTGATCACACTGGTAGAGACCACCTGAAGCCAGCGAGCAGCCTACACATGGCCAGACACAGGTTCTACAACTACAGTCGCTGTGTGGGCTAGAGCATACCCAACTTCGTGGCGGAACTTCGGAGGTTGGATAGTTTATGTGAGTTCTCCGATGAACTAAGGAGAGAAATGCTGAGAGATTTTTTCATTGAAGGAATAGGCCACGCAGGCATATTCCGAAAGCACATAGAGACCAAGAACCTGACCTTAGAGGCAGCAGCACTGGTTGCACAGACATTCTTCGTAGGGGAAGAAGAAACGAGGTTGATTTACAATGCAGGTCCGACAACTAACGAAATATCGGAACAAGAAGTTCACAGCACTAAACAAGCTGCTACCCCAACACACAGACAAAACTGGGAGAACAGGCTCTCGACAGCAGGCAGAAGCCATCAAGGGCCACAGTAATGGCCGTTCACACCTCATCAACCCACAATGCGAGCAATCAACTACAAACTGAGAGAAGCTCAAGAGAGATCAGCCAGACGCAGCTCATTCTTTGGGAACACTTTGAACAATGGAACAGGTCTGTGCTGGAGGTGTGGGGATGGGCACTTGTCAAGGGGGTGTCGATTTCAGCAGGCTGTTTGTAGAAATTGTGAATATACAGGGCATTTGGCCCGCATGTGCAAACAAACGGCAGCTCGGCTGGTATACGAATCGAATGGGTCGGAAAGCGGACAGTACCCGGGACACCGATGTACAGCGGGTCAACACGATCAATGGCCGCTGCTCCTACAACAGGACGCCTCCTATAATGATGAGGGTCCTACTCAACGTGATATCTGTCAACATGGAGCTGGATACAGGAGCGAGTCAATCTCTCATGGGCGCTCAACAATTTGAACAACTGTGGCCGCAGAAAAGAGACAGACCAAAACTCACAAGGGTCGACACCACACTAAGGACCTATACCAAAGAAATCGTACCAGTCCTCGGCAGCGCCATGCTCTCTGTCACACACAAAGGGACAGTGAACCGACTTCCCCTGTGGATTGTCCCCGGAGACCCCCCCAGCACTGCTGGGGAGAAGCTGACTGGCAAAACTAAACTGGAAATGGGATGATGTCCATGCCATGTCATTAGAGGAACGGACCTCCTGCTCAACAGTTATAAAGCGATTTAAACATCTCTTTCAGCCAGGTATGGGCACTTTCAAAGGGGCCAAAGTCAAAATCTACATCACACAGGATGCTAGACCGGTCCATCACAAGGCCAGAGCTGTACCCTATGTGATGAGGGAAAAGATCGAACACGAACTAGACAGGCTTCTGTGGGAAGGCATTATATCACCTGTGGAATTTAGCGACTGGGCAAGTTCCATCGTCCCAGTCATGAAGCCTGATGGATCCGTACGAATCTGTGGGGACTACAAATCTACCATAAACAGAGTCTCCCTACAGGACCAATACCCGCTGCCCAGAGCAGAGGACTTATTTGCCACATTGGCTGGAGGTAAACTTTTCTCAAAATTAGACCTCACATCTGTGTACATGACGCAAGAATTGACCGAGGAATCCAAGCTACTCACCACCATCAACACACATCGAGGCCTTTTCATGTACAATCGATGCCCATTCGGCATCAGGTCGGCAGCTGCCATATTCCAGCGCAACATGGAGAGTCTGCTCAAGTCCATCCCGGGGACGGTTGTATTTCAAGACGACATACTTATCACGGGCAGGGACACCGACTCCCATCTCCATAATTTGGAGGAAGTACTAAAGTGGTTGGATCGGGTAGGCCTACGAGTCAAGAAATCCAAATGCCTGTTTCTCGCACCCGAGGTTGAATTTTTGGGCAGAAGGATTGCCGCTGATGGAATCTGCCCAACAGAGTCCAAAACAGAAGCAATTCGCCTGGCACCCAGGCCCCGGAATGTCTCAGAACTGCGCGCCTTTCTCGGGCTACTCAATTACTTTGGGAACTTTATGCAGAACTTAAGCACGCTGCTGGAGCCTCTCCACGTGCTACTCAGGAAGGGGTGCGATTGGTTTTCGGGGGGACGCCCAGGAACGCGCCTTCAATAAGGCACGCAACCTTCTATGTTCCAACTTTCTTTGACCCAGGTAAAAAGCTAGTTCTCACATGCGATGCGTCAGCGTATGGGGTCAGGTACGTTTTGCAACATGTTAATAGTGCGGGCAAATTACAACCCATAGCTTATGCCTCCAGGTCACTTTCGCGGGCGGAGCGCGGGTACGGAATGGTGGAGAAGGAGGCGCTCGTGTGCCTGTACGGTGTCAAAAAGATGCACCAATACCTTTTCGGGCCAAGTTCGCGTTAGAAACCGACCACAAGCCCCTCACGTCCCTCCTATCCGAGAGCAAGGCAATAAACATCAACGCCTCGGCACGAATTCAATGGTGGGCACTCATGCTGGCGTCCTACGACTATACCATAAGGCACAGACCAGGCACAGACAACTGTGCTGACGCGCTCAGCAGGCTAACCCTGGCGACCACGGAAGGGTCTGGCGAACAGGACTGTGAGATAGTCATGGCAATCAATGCCTTTGAGTCCACAGGTTCGCCCATGACGGCTCGCCAAATCAGAGCCTGGACGGCCAGCGACCCCACGTTATCCTTAGTAAAAAGATGTGTCCTAACCGGTGACTGGGCAGAGGCTCGCGATGCCTGCCCCGAGGAATTAAAACCCTTTCACAGGCGCATGCATGAGCTATCACTACAAGCAGACTGCCCGATGTGGGGCAGTCGAGTGCAGCTTTCCAGAGCTGTGAAATAAAGGTGCAGGTCCAGAGTGACCTTGACTTCACTACATGCCTCGTGTGAATCTGTACTGAGGGGACAGGACTTTACATTTATGTTAACAAATGTCGGGCTGTACTCGTTACGGGCTACCTAGCCAGGTCGAAAAGGCAACCAGTCAATAACTCTCGCTCTACCGTTAGGTCAATTCTCCCAGTGATGTTAAATAATTATCAGCATGTCCCCATGAGTCATGGATCTACAGCTGAAATAATCTGGGGAGCAGTTTCTGCTCATTGTCTCAGTGGAGGCCAGACACAATCGACTGCACCAAGATGGATGATCTGGGAGAGTTACACCTCAAGGCCACTTGGGCTTGTACATTCCCCCGGTGGTTTATGCTGGTTTAGGATTGAAGTTTTATTACCGACACTGACCTTCTCCCCATCAAGCGAGAGTCACCACCTCCCCTATATATTCTCAACCATCGCCAATTTCCCCCTCAACATCCTGACCAGAAACTCCGCTGGACCAGCCACATAAATACTGTGGCCTAAGGAGCAGGTCAGAGGCTGGGTATTGTACCATGTGCAGTAGACACCTGAAATCGCTGGAGAAATACCACCAACGATGTCTCCGCAAGATCCTGCAAATCCCCTGGGAGGACAGACGCACCAACGTTAGCGTCCTCGACCAGGCCAACATCCCCAGCATCGAAGCACTGACCACACTCGACCAGCTCCGTTGGGCGGGCCACATTGTCTGCATGCTCGACACAAGACTCCCAAAGCAAGCGCTCTACTCAGAACTCCTACATGGCAAACGAGCCCCAGGTGGACAGAGGAAACGTTTCAAGACACCCTCCCTGATAAAATGCAACATCCCCACCGACACCTAGGAGTCCCTGGCCAAAGACCGCCCTAAGTGGAGGAAGAGCATCCGGGAGGACGCTGAGCACCTCGAGTCTCGTCGCCGAGAGCATGCAGAAAGCAAGCTCAGGCAGCGGAAGGAGCGTGCGGCAAACCAGTCCCACCCTCCCTTTCCTCCAACCACTGTCTGTCTCACCTGTGACAGGGACTGTAATTCCCGTATTGGACTGTTCAGTCACCCGAGAACTCAGTTTGAGAGTGAAAGCAAGCCTATGATGATTCTGTGACGAGTATCTCACCTCCTGACTCCCCAAAGCCTTTCCACCATCTACAAGGCACAAGTCAGGAGTGTGATGGAATACTCTCCACTTGCCTGGATGAGTTGCAGCTCGAACAACACTCGAGAAACTCGACACCATCCAGGACAAAGCAGCCCGCTTGATCGACACGCTACCCACCGCCTTCAAACACCCACTCCCTCCACCACCGGCACACCGTGGCTGCAGTGTGCACCATCTACAAGATGCACTGCAGCAACTCGCCAAGGCTTCTTCGGCAGCACCTCCCAAACCAGCGACCTCTACCGCCGAGAAGGACAAGGGCAGCAGGCGCATGGGAACACCATCACCTCCACGTTCCCCTCCCAGTCACACACCATCCCTTGACTGGGAAATATATCAGCCGTTCCTTCATCGTCACTGGGTCAGAATCCTGGAACTCCCTCCCTAACAGCACTGTGGGAGCACCTTCACCACACGGACTGCAGCGATTCAAGAAGGCAGCTCACCACCACCTTCTCAAGGGGCAATTAGGGATGGGCAATAAATTGGAAATAAAGCCCACATCCCAGGAACGAAGGGGGAAAAAATTCACTGGCCAGAATCCGACAATTATATTTGTTTCAGGACATTGCTTCTCGGAGCTCGAGCAGAATTGATGCTTTCAGTGAGATATGCCCACATCTCCTCCAGCTAATACTTCTACCCATTTTGTCTTCTGTTGCCCCACCGACCCCAGAACTTGAAAAACATAGAAACAACCTCATGGACTGTGGTGAGTGGTTTAGAATTGTTAACATTTCCTCACAGGATGGAAACTAACTCGATTACTGCTGCACTTCACCCTCCTTTTGTGAAGTATTCCTGTTGTACACACAGAATCGTAGACTCATAGAAATTTGCAGCACGGAAGGAGGCCATTCGGCCCATCGTGTCCGTGCCGGCCGACCAAGAGCCATCACGGCCTAATCCCACTTTCCCGCTCTCGGTCCGTAGCCCTGTAGGATACGGCACTTCAAGCTGCACATCCAAATGTGGTGAGGGTTTCTGCCTCTACCTCCCTTTCAGGCCCCAGACCCCCACCATCCTCTGGGTGAAGAAATTTTCCCTCAAATCCCCTCTCAACCTCCCCCCAATATAAATCCACACCCCCTGGTTGTTGACCCCTCTGCCCAGGGAAACAGCTCCTTCCTAACCACTCTATCCAGGTGCCTCATTTTATACACCTCTATCAGGTCTCCCCTCAGCCTCCTCTGTTCGAAAGAAAACAGACCCAGCATCTCCAATCTTTTCTCAAAGTTATCCAGTCCGGGCAACATCCTGGTAAATCTCCTCTGTACCCTCTCCAGTGCAACATCCTGGTAAATCTCCTCTGCACCCTCTCCAGTGCAATCACATCCTTCCTGTAATGTGGTGACCAGAACTGCACGCAGTACTCCATAAGAAGATAAGAACAGTTTTGTTCTCCGGATTTAAGGAAGGATATACTTGCATTGGAGGCAGTTCAGAGAAGGTTCACTAGGTTGATTCTGGAGATGAGGGGGTTGACTTATGAGGAAAGGTTGAGTAGGTTGGGCCTGTACACATTGGAGTTCAGAAGAATGAGAGGTGATCGTATTGAAACGTATAAGATAATGAGGGGGCTCGACAAGATGATGCAGAGAGGATGTTTCCACTGATAAGGGAAAGTAAAACTAGGAGGCATAGACTCAGAATAAGACACCGACTGTTTAAAACTGAGATGAGGAGGAATTTCTTCTCTCTGAGGGTTGTAAATCTGTGGAATTCTTTGCCCCAGAGAGCTGTGGAGGCTGGATCATTGAATATATTTAAGGTGGGGATTAACAGATTTTTGAGTGATAAGCGAGTGAAGGGTTATGGGGAGCGGGCGGGGAAGTGGAGCTGAGTCCATGATCAGATCAGCCATGATCTTATTGAATGGCGGAACAGGCTCGAGGGGCCAAATGGCCGACTCCTGCTTCTATTCCTGATGGTCTTATGTAACAATTACTTGCATCCAACAAAGACTTGGTGTGAATCACCTGACACAGCGCTCTCTGAAAGAAACGAGCTGGAATGTTGAGCAAGTAGACATCGTTCAATAAAGTGCTGACTGTGTTGGCGCGATGATAATTACAGTGATACTAATAATTATTCTAATTCATGTTGCAATTAGAACAAATGGTGATCAGCAAGGACAAAGGTGAGGGTGTGAATGTGGTGCAAATGTATTGAACTTTTTATTATACATAGTGCAGTCGATCCATGATAAGCTTGCTATTTCGAAATTTCATTCCCACTTTCCTCTCTGTCAGCAGGTTTCAGCCGTGACTCAAATGGTAGTATACTCACTTCTGAGACAGAGGGAAATAAAATGGAGGCAGAAGCAAAAGATAGAAAGAAGAAAAGTAAAAGTGGAGGGCAGAGAAACCCAAGGCAAAAAACAAAAAGGGCCACATTACAGCAAAATTCTAAAGGGGCAAAGTGTGTTAGAAAGACAAGCCTGAAGGCCCTGTGCCTCAATGTGAGGAGTATTCGGAATAAGGTGGATGAATTAACTGCGCTAGCAGTTAACGGATACGATGTAATTGGCATCACAGAGACATGGCTCCAGGGTGACCAAGGCTGGGAACTCAACATCCGGGGTATTCAACATTTAGGAAGGATAGGCAGAAAGGAAAAGGAGGCGGAGTGGCGTTGCTGGTTAAAGAGGAAATTAATGCAATAGTGAGGAGGGACATTAGCTTGGATGATGTGGAATCGGTATGGGTGGAGCTGCGGAATACCAAAGGGTAGAAAACGCTAGTGGGAGTTGTGTACAGACCACCAGACAGTAGTAGTGAGGTTGGGGACAGCATCAAACAAGAAATTAGGAATGTGTGCAATAAAGGTACAGCAGTTATCATGGGTGACTTTAATCTACATATTGATTGGGCTAACCAAACTGGTAGCAATGCGGTGGAGGAGGATTTCCTGGAGTATATTAGGGATGGTTTTCGAGACCAATATGTCGAGGAACCAACTAGAGAGCTGGCCATCCTAGACTGGGTGATGTGTAATGAGGAGGGACTAATTAGCAATCTTGTTGTGCGAGGCCCCTTGGGGAAGAGTGACCATAATATGGTAGAATTCTTTATTAAGATGGAGAGTGACACAGTTAATTCGAAAATTAGGGTCCTAAACTTAAGGAAAGGTAACTTCGACGGTATGAGGCGTGAATTGGCTAGAATAGACTGGCAAATGATACTTAAAGGGTTGACGGTGGATAAGCAATGGCAAACATTTAAAGATCACATGCATGAACTTCAGCAATTGTACATCCCTGTCTGGAGTAAAAATAAAACGGGGAAAGTGGCTCAACCGTGGCTAACAAGGGAAATTAAGGATAATGTTAAAACCAAGGAAGAGGCATATAAATTGGCCAGAAAAAGCAACAAACCTGAGGACTAGGAGAAATTTAGAATTCAACAGAGGAGGACATAGGGTTTAATTTAGAGGGGGAAAATAAAATACGAGAGGAAGCTTGCAGGGAACATAAAAACTGACTGAAAAAGCTTCTATAAATATGTGAAAAAAAAAAGATTCGTGAAGATAAACGTAGGTCCCTTGCAGTCGGATTCAGGTGAATTTATAATGGAGAACAAAGAAATGGCAGACCAATTGAACAAATATTTTGGTTCTGTCTTCACGAAGGAAGACAAAAATAACCTTCCGAATGTACTAGGGGACAGTGGGTCTAGTGAGAAGGAGGAACTGAAGGATATCCTTATTAGGCGGGAAATTGTGTTAGGGAAATTGATGGGATTGAAGGCTGATAAATCCCTGGGGCCTGATAGTCTGCAGCCCAGAGTACTTAAGGAAGTGGCCCTAGAAATAGTGGATGCATTGGTGATCATTTTCCAAAAGTCTATCGACTCTGGATCAGTTGCTATGGACTGGAGGGTAGCTAATGTAACACCACTTTTTAAAATGGAGGGAGAGAGAAAATGGGTAATTATAGACCGGTTGCCTGACATCAGTAGTGGGGAAAATGTTGGAATCAATCATTAAGGATGAAATAACAACGCATTTGGAAAGCAGTGACAGGATCGAACCAAGTCAGCATGGATTTATGAAAGGGAAATCATGCTTTACGAGTCTTCTGGAATTTTTTGAGGATGTAACTAGCAGAGTGGACAAGGGAGAACCAGTGGATGTGGTGTATTTGGACTTTCAAAAGACTTTTGACAAGGTCCCACACAAGAGATTAGTGTGCAAAATCAAAGCGCATGGTATTGGGGGTAATGTACTGACGTGGATAGAGAACTGGTTGGCAGACAGGAAGCAGAGAGTCGGGATAAACGGGTCCTTTTCAGAATGGCAGGCAGTGACTAGTGGAGTGCCGCAGGGCTCAGTGCTGGGACCCCAGCTATTTACAATATACATTAATGATTTAGATGAAGGAATTGAGTGTAATATCTCCAAGTTTGCAGATGACACTAAGCTGTGTGGTGGTGTGAGCTGTGAGGAGGATGTGAAGAGGCTGCAGGGTGATTTGGACAGGTTAGGTGAGTGGGCAAATGCATGACAGATGCAGTATAATGTGGATAAATATGAGGTTATCCATTTTGGGGGCAAAAACACGAAGGCAGAATATTATCTGAATGGCGGCAAATTAGGAAAAGGGAAGCTGCAACAAGACCTGGGTGTCATAAGAACATAAGAACATAAGAATTAGGAACAGGAGTAGGCCATCTAGCCCCTCGAGCCTGCTCCGCCATTCAACAAGATCACGGCTGATCTGGCCGTGGACTCAGCTCCACTTAGCCGCCCTCTCCCCGTAACCCTTAATTCCCTTATTGATTAAAAATCTATCTATCTGTGACTTGAATACATTCAATGAGCTAGCCTCAACTGCTTCCTTGGACAGAGAATTCCACAGATTCACAACCCTCTGGGAGAAGAAATTTCTTCTCAACTCGGTTTTAAATTGGCTCCCCCGTATTTTGAGGCTGTGCCCCTGAGTTCTAGTCTCCCCGACCAGTGGAAACAACCTCTCTGCCTCTATCTTGTCTATTCCTTTCATGATTTTAAATGTTTCGATAAGATCACCCCTCATCATTCTGAACTCCAACGAGTAAAAACCCAGTCTACTTAATCTATCATCATAAGGTAACCCCCTCATCTCCGGAATCAGCCTAGTGAATCGTCTCTGTACCCCCTCCAAAGCTAGTATATCCTTCCTTAAGTAAGGTGACCAAAACTGCACGCAGTACTCCAGGTGCGACCTCACCAATACCCTATACAGTTGCAGCAGGACCTCCCTGCTTTTGTACTCCATCCCTCTCGCAATGAAGGCCAACATTCCATTCGCCTTCCTGATTACCTGCTGCACCTGCAACCTCATGGTACATCAGTCATTGAAAGTTGCATGCAGGTACAGCAGGCGGTGAAGAAGGCAAATGACATGTTGGCCTTCATAGCTAGGAAATTTGAGTATAGGAGCAGGGAGGTCTTACTGCAATTGTACAGGGCCTTTGAGAGGCCTCACCTGGAATATTGTGTTCAGTTTTGGTCTCCCAATCTGAGGAAGGACGTTCTTGCTATTGAGGGAGTGCAGCGAAGGTTCACCAGACTGATTCCCAGGATGGCAGGACTGACATATGAGGAGAGACTGGATCGACTAGGCCTGTATTCACTGGAGTTTAGAAGGATGAGAGGGGATCTCATAGAAACATATAAAATTCTGACGGGACTGGATGCGGGAAGAATGTTCCCGATGTTGGGGAAGTCCAGAACCAGGGGACACAGTCTAAGGATAAGGGGCAGGCCATTTAGGACTGAGATGAGGAGAAACGTCTTCACTCAGAGAGTTGTTAACCTGTGGAATTCCCTGCCGCAGAGAGTTGTTGATGTCAGTTCACTGGATATATTCAAGAGGGAGTTAGATATGGCCCTTACGGCTAAAGGGATCAAGGGGTATGGGGAGAAAGCAGGAAAGGGGTACTGAGGGAATGATCAGTCATGATCGTATTGAATGGCGGAGCAGGCTCGAGGAGCCGAATGGCCTATTTCTGACGTTGTGTTTTCGGAGCACGACGGTGGTCAATTGCAACGGACAAGGCTCAGATCGATAAACAGTTGTCTGCTTTGGGGTAGCAAAGATTACACAGAGAAGTGAGGGTACATCAATTTGGGGCACAGCGCACACTCTCGCGCGCGCACACTCTCTCGCGCGCACACTCTCTCGCGCGCACACTCTCTCGCGCGCACACTCTCTCTCACGCTTTTTATATCACACTCTCGCTAACACAATTTCTCTCTCACAGGTTTTCTCTCACTCCCACATAGAAATAGAAACATAGGAGACCAAAACTGAACACAATATTCCAGGTGAGGCCTCACCAAGGCCCTGTACAACTGCAGTAAGACCTCCCTGCTCCTATACTCAAATCCTCTTGCTATGAAGCCCAACATACCATTTGCCTTCTTCACCGCCTGCTGTACCTGCATGCCAACTTTCAATGACTGATGTACCATGACACCTAGGTCTCGTTGCACCTCCCCTTTTCCTAATCTGCCGCCATTCAGATAATATTCTGCCTTCGTGTTTTTGCCCCCAAAGTGGATAACCTCACATTTATCCACATTATACTGCATCTGCCATGCATTTGCCCACTCACCTAACCTGTCCAACTCACCCTGCAGCCTCTTAGCATCCTCCTCACAGCTCACACTGCCACCCAGTTTAGTGTCATCTGCAAACTTGGAGCTATTACACTCAATTCCTTCATCTAAATCATTAATATATATTGTAAAGAGCTGGGGTCCCAGCACTGAGCCCTGCGGCACTCCACTAGTCACTGCCTGCCATTCTGAAAAGGACCTGTTTATCCCGACTCTCTGCTTCCTGTCTGCCAACCAGTTCTCTATCCACGTCAGTACATTACCCCCAATACCATGTGCTTTAATTTTGTACACCAATCTCTTATGTGGGACCTTGTCAAAAGCATTTTGAAAATCCAAATACATCACATCCACTGGTCCTCCCTTGTCCACTCGACTAGTTACATCCTCAAAAAATTCCACAATATTTGTCAAGCATGATTTCCCTTTCATAAATCCATGCTGACTTGAACCGATCCTGTCTCACTCTCTCTCGAACACACACTCTCTTTCACACACTCACTCACAAACTCTCACAAACACTCTCGAACACACACTCTCTTTCACACACTCACTCACAAACACTCTCAACCACACTCTATCTTTCACACTCACTCACAAACACTCTCAACCACACTCTCTCACAAACACTCTCAACCACACTCTCTCTATCTTTCACACTCACTCACAAACACTCTCAACCACACTCTCTCTATCTTTCACACTCACTCACAAACACTCTCAACCACACTCTCTCTATCTTTCACACTCACTCACAAACACTCTCAACCAAACTCTATCTTTCACACTCACTCACAAACACTCTCAACCACACTCTCTCTATCTTTCACACTCACTCACAAACACTCTCAACCACACTCTCTCTATCTTTCACACTCACTCACAAACACTCTCAATCACACACTCTCCCCCGCACACACTCTCCCCCTCACACACTCTCCCCCTCACACACTCTCCCCCTCACAAACTCTCCCCCTCACACACTCTCCCTCTCACACTCTGACTCTCATACTCTCTCTTGCACACTTTCTTTCTCAGACTTTCTCTCTCAAACATTCTCTCACTCTATCTCGCACACTCTCTCACATTTTCTCTCTCACACCATCTCTCACACACACACACAAACACTCTCAACCACACACTCTCCCTCTCATTCACACTCTCTCTCACACACACTCTCTCCCAAAAACTTTCTCTCTGTCGCACACTTTCTAATGTGTCCTTACTATACAGTATAAATGCACACGAGGCCTATACTTGAGAGAAGGTCACTCTGTGACCAGTTACCTTTATCACCAAGACCTCAAGTGATAAAGGTGGGTGGAGCTTCCCCTTTTATACCGGAAAGTCCAGGTTAGGAGTGTCTCCCACAAGCGCGCCCCTTGTGGTCAGTGTTCTCTCAGTGTACAACTTAGGTCGGCTTATACATGGGTTGCAATGATAGTTAAATACATGACATCACCTCCCCCGCTAAGTCTTATTGGGATCACGGCTTAAGTCTCTCTGGTGGTTTACGCTCCCTTGTAGAGCGCCTGAGTTGGGGCTCCGGTTGTTGGGCGCTGGCCTGAGTGTCTGCTGTTTGCGGTGCCTCAGGCCTGTCCGGACTGCCCACAGTGACTGGACTCTCCTCCACTTGGTTCCGGTGTTCGGTCACCTGTGGAGGAGTAAACTCTACGTTGTGTTCTTCCTCTGCTTCTTAGAAACATAAAAACATAGAAAATAGGTGCAGGAGTAGGCCATTTGGCCCTACGAGCCTGCACCGCCATTCAATGAGTTCATGGCTGAACATGCAACTTCAGTACCCCATTCCTGCTTTCTCACCATATCCCTTGATCCCCCTAGTAGTAAGGACTTCATCTAACTCCTTCTTGAATATATTTAGTGAATTGGCCTCAACAACTTTCTGTGGCAGAGAATTCCACAGGTTCACCACTCTCTGGGTGAAGAAGTTTCTTCTCATCTCGGTCCTAGATGGCTTACCCCTTATCCTTAGACTGTGACCCCTGGTTCTGGACTTCCCCAACATTGGGAACATTCTTCCTGCATCTAACCTGTCTAAACCCATCAGAATTTTAAATGTTTCTATGAGGTCCCCTCTCATTCTTCTGAACTCCAGTGAATACAAGCCCAGTTGATCCAGTCTTTCTTGATATGTCAGTCCCGCCATCCCGGGAATCAGTTTGGTGAACCTTCGCTGCACTCCCTCAAGAGCAAGAATGTCCTTCCTCAAGTTAGGAGACCAAAACTGTACACAATATTCCAGGTATGGCCTCACCAAGACCCTGTACAACTGTAGCAACACCTCCCTGCCCCAGTACTCAAATCCCCTTGCTATGAAGGCCAACATGCCATTTGCTTTCTTAACCGCCTCCTGTACCTGGATGCCAACCTTCAATGACTGATGTACCATGACACCCAGGTCTCGTTGCACCTCCCCTTTTCCTAATCAGTCATCATTCAGATAATAGTCTATCTCTCTGTTTTTACCACCAAAGTGGATAACCTCATATTTATCCACATTATACTTCATCTTCCATGCATTTGCCCACTCACCTAACCTATCCAAGTCACTCTGCAGCCTCATAGCATCCTCCTCGCAGCTCACACTGCCACCCAGCTTAGTGTCATCCGCAAATTTGGAGATACTACATTAAATCCCCTCGTCTAAATCATTAATGTGCAATGTAAATAGCTGGGGCCCCAGCACAGAACCTTGCGGTACCCCACTAGTCACTGTCTGCCATTCTGAACAGTACCCATTTACTCCTACTCTTTGCTTCCTGTCTGCCAACCAGTTCTCAATCCACGTCAGCACACTACCCCCAATCCCATGTGCTTTAACTTTGCACATTAATCTCCTGTGTGCAACCTTGTCGAAAGCCTTCTGAAAGTCCAAATATACCACATCAACTGGTTCTCCCTTGTCCACTCGACAGGAAACATCCTCAAAAAATTCCAGAAGGTTTGTCAAGCTTAATTTCCCTTTCACAAATCCATGCTGATTTGGACCTATCATGTCACCTCTTTCCAAATGCGCTGCTATGACATCCTTAATAATTGATTCCATCACTTTACCCACTACTGATGTCAGGCTGACCGGTCTATAATTCCCTGTTTTCTCTCTCCCTCCTTTTTTAAAAAGTGGGGTTACATTGGCTACCCTCCACTCCATAGGAACTGATCCAGCGTTTATGGAATGTTGGAAAATGACTGTCAATGCATCCGCTATTTCAAAGGCCATCTCCTTAACTACTCTGGGATGCAGACCATCAGGCCCTGGGGATTTATCGGCCTTCAATCCCATCAATTTCCCCAACACAATTTCCAGACTAATAAGGATTTCCCTCAGTTTCTCCTTCTTACCAGACGCTCTGACCCCTTTTATATCCAGAAGGTTGTTTGTGTCCTCCTTAGTGAATACCGAACCAAAGTACTTGTTCAATTAGTCTGCCATTTCTTTGTTTCCCGTTATGACTTCCCCTGATTCTGACTGAAGGGGACCTACGTTTGTCTTTACTAACCTTTTTCTCTTTACATATCTATCGAAGCTTTTGCAATCCGTCTTAATGTTCCCTGCAAGCTTCCTCTTGTACTTTATTTTCTCTGCCCTAATCAAACCCTTTGTCCTCCTCTGCTGAGTTCTAAATTTCTCCCATTTCCCGAGTTCGCTGCTATTTCTGGCCAATTTGTATGCCACTTCCTTGGCTTTAATACTATTCCTGATTTCCCTCGATAGCCACGGTTGAGCCACCTTCCCTTTTTTATTTTTACGCCAGACAATTGTTGTACAATTGTTGTAGTTCATCCATGCGGTCTCTAAATGTCTGCCATTGCCCATCCACTGTCAACCCCTTCAGTATCATTCGCCAATCTATCCTAGCCAATTCACGCCTCATACCTTCAAAGTCACCCTTCTTTAAGTTCTGGACCATGGTCTCTGAATTAACTGTTTCATCTCCATCCTAATGTAGAATTCCACCATATTATGGTCACTCTTCCCCAAGGGGCCTCGCACAATCAGATTGCTAATTAATCCTCTCTCATTACACAACACCCAGTCTAAGATGGCCTCCCCCCTAGTTGGTTCCTCGACATATTGGTCTAGAAAATCATCCCTTATGCACTCCAGAAAATCCTCCTCCACCGTATTGCTTCCAGTTTGGTTAGCCCAATCTGAATGCATATTAAAGTCACCCATGATAACTGCTGCACCTTTATTGCATGCAACCCTAATTTCCTGTTTGATGCCCTCCCCAACATCACTACTACTGTTTGGAGGTCTGTACACAACTCCCACTAATGTTTTTTGCCCTTTGGTGTTCTGCAGCTCTACCCATATAGATTCCACATCATCCAAGCTAATGTCCTTCCTAACTATTGCATGAATCTCCTCTTTAACCAGCAATGCTACCCCACCTCCTTTTCCTTTTATTCTATCCTTCCTGAATGTTGAATACCCCTGGATGTTGAGTTCCCAGCCCTGATCATCCTGGAGCCACGTCTCTGTAATCCCAATCACATCATATCTGTTAACATATATTTGCACAGTTAATTCATCCACCTTATTATGGATACTCCTTGCATTAAGACACAAAGCCTTCAGGCTTGTTTTTTTAACACCCTTTGTCCTTTTAGAATTATGATGTAGTGTGGCCCTTTTTGTTTCTTGCCTTTGTTTATTCGGCCTTCCACTATTGCTTTTTACCTTTCTACCATCTGTTTCTGACTTCATATTACTTTGCCCTGTCTCGCTGCATAGGTTCCCATCCCCCTGCCATATTAGTTTAAACACTCCCGAACTGCATTAGCAAATGTTCCCCCCCATTATTTCCAGTCCTGCCCAATTGCAGACCATCCCTTTTGTACAGGTCCCACTTCCCCCAGAACTGTTCCAATGTCCCAGGAATTTGAATCCCTCCCTCTTGCACCACTGCTCAAGCCACGTATTTATTCTAACTATCCTGCTCCATCTATTCTGATTAGCATGTGGCACTGGTAGCAATCCAGAGATTACTACCTTTGAGGTCCTACTTTTTAATTTTAATCCTAGCTCCCTAAATTCATCTTGCAGGACCTCTTTGCGCTTCTTACCGATATCGTTGGTACCTACATGTACCACGACAACTGGCTGTTCACCCTCCCTCTCCAGAATGCTCTGCAGCTGCTCTGAGACATTCTTGACCCTTGCACCAGGGAGGAAACATACCATCCTGGAGTCTCGGTTGCAGCCGCAGAAACTCCTATCTATTCCCCTTACAATAGAGTCCCCTATCACTATAGCTCCCCCACTCTTTTTACCACCCTTCTGTGCAGCAGAGCCACCCATGGTGCCATGAACCTGGCTGCTGGTGCCTTCCCCTGGTAAGTTATCTCCCCCAACATAATCCAAAACGGTATATCTGTTTTGGAGGGAGATGACCGCAGGGGACTCCTGCACTACCTTCCTGCTCTTGCCTTGTCTCTTGGTCACCCATTCACTATCTGTCCTAACCCTTACCTGAGGTGTGACCAACTCACTAAATGTGCTATCCACAACATTCTCAGCATCGCGCATGCTCCAGAGTGAGTCCATCCGCAGCTCCAGTGCCATCACGCGGTCTGTCAGGAGCTGCAGCTGGACACACTTTCCGCAGTCAAGTATCCTTGACTTCCCACATAGCACAGGAGGAGCATGACACGGGTTTGAGCTCTCCTGCCATGACTTAACCCCTAAATTAATTTACGTACTAAAATTTACTGAAACAGCAAATAGCTACTGAGTAGTTCGCTGCCAATTCAACCAATCTAAAAGTCAGTCTAAAAGAGAGTTGTACTTACTTACTTCTATGGGGTTGCAGAATCTCCTTTTACTTTGATCTATGTGTTTGCGGCAGATTTGTCCACTGGTAAGTTTAACTACCAAAACCCTATTCCCCTCTTTGACAATCACAGTGCCTGCAAGCCATTTGGGCCCTGCAGCGTAATTAAGGACAAAAACAGAGTCATTGACATCAATACATCGCGCCCTTGCATTCACATTGTGACTGATGCCTGCTCTCAACAATTACTTTCATGGTGGGGTGTATGAGGGATAACCTGGTTTTGAGCGTCCTTTTCATTAGTAGCTCTGCGGGTGGAACCCCTGTGAGCGAGTGTGGTCGGGATCTATTGGCCAACAGGAGGCGTGATAAGCGGCTTTCTAGGGAACCCCCTTGGATTCTGAGCATCCCCTGTTTGATTATCTGCACTGCTCGTTCCGCCTGGCCGTTTGAGGCCGGCTTGAACGGTACCGTTCTGACATGGTTAATTCCATTGCCTGCCATGAAGTCCTGAAATTCAGTGCTTGTGAAGCACGGGCCATTGTCGCTGACCAAGACGTCCGGTAGACCATGGGCGGCGAACATTGCCTGTAGACTTTCTACCGTGGCAGAGGATGTGCTTGAATTTAAAATGGCACACTCAATCCATTTGGAGTAGGCGTCTACTACAACCAAAAACATTTTTCCCATGAAAGGACCTGTGTAGTCCACATGGATGCGTGACCATGGCTTGGCGGGCCAGGACCAGGGGCTAAGGGGGGCTTCCCTGGGTGCGTTGCCCAGCTGAGCACACGTGTTGCACCTGCGAACACAAAGTTACAGGTCTGCATCTATCCCTGGCCACCAAACGTGTGACCTGGCAATTGCCTTCATCATGACAATGCCCAGGTGCTCATTGTGAAGTTCTCTGATAAACACCTCTCTGCCCATCTGGGGCATGACTACTCGGTTTCCCCACAGTAGGCAATCGGCCTGAATCGAGAGTTCATCCTTGCGCCTGTGAAATGGTTTAAATTTCTCAGGGCATGCCACGTACGTGGCTGCCTAGTCCCCATTCAGGACACATTTCTTGACTAAAGACAGTAGCGGGTCTTTATTTGTCCAGACTTTAATCTGACGGGCTGTCACAGGTGAGCCTTCACTTTCGAATCTTCAACAGCCATGACCATCTCAGCACCATGCTCAGTTGTCCCCTCAGTAGTGGCTAGTGGGAGCCTGCTGAGTGCATCGGCGCAGTTTTCGGTGCCCGGTCTGTGCCGAATTGTATAGTCATAGGTGGCTAACGTGAGTGCCCACCTCTGTATGCGGGCCGATGCATTCTCATTTATGGCCTTGTTGTCGGCCAAAAGGGACGTTAGGGGTTTGTGATCTGTCTCCAGCTCAAATTTCCTGACAAACAGGTACTGGTGCATTTTTTTACTGCATATACACATGCTAGCACTTCCTTTTCTACCATCCCATAGCTCCTTTCTGCCCGGGACAGACTTCTGGAGGCATAAGCTAACGGCTGTAACTGACCATTGCCATTCACATGCTGCAACACACACCCGACCCTATAGGACGACGCATCGCACATTAAAATTAGTTTCTTACACGGGTCATATAGTGTTAACAGATTGTTGGAGCATGACAAATTGCGTGCTCTATCAAAAGCCCTTTCCTGGCTGTCCCCCCAGACCCAATCGCGACCTTTGCGTAGGAGCACGTGTAGCGGCTCTAACAGCCTGCTCAATTTGGGAAGAAAGTGACCAAAATAGTTCAGGAGCCCCAGGAACGAACGCAGCTCCGTCGTGTTACGGGGTCTGGGTGTTCTCTGGATCACTTCCATCTTGGACGCAGTAGGTCTGATCACGTCTGCTGCTACCCTCCTCCCCAGGAATTCTACCTCTGGAGCTAGGAAGACGCACTTTGCCTTTTTCAGTCGCAGCCCTACCCGGTCCAGTCTGCGTAGCACCTCCTCCAGGTTGTGGAGGTGTTCTTCAGTATCGCGACCCGTGATGAGGATGTCGTCTTGAAAAACCACCGTCCTTGGAATCGACTTGAGGAGGCTTTCTATATTTCGTTGAAAGATCGCGGCGGCCGAACGAATCCCGAACGGACATCTGTTGTACTCAAACAACCCCTTGTGTGTCGTGATGGTGGTCAGCTTCTTCGACTCACTCGCCAGCTCCTGGGTCATGTAAGCTGAGGTCAGGTCCAATTTTGAAAAAAGTTTGCCACCGGATAGCGTCGCAAAGAGGTCCTCCAATCTCGGTAGTGGGTACTGGTCTTGGAGTGACACCCGATTGATGGTGGCCTTGTAATCGCCACATATCCTGACCGACCCATCCGCCTTGAGCACCAGCACAATCGGGCTCGCCCAGTCACTGAATTCGACTGGCGAGATGATGCCTTCCCTCAGCAGTCGGTCCAATTCGCATTCTATCTTTTCCCGCATCACGTACGGCACCGCTCTGGCCTTGTGGTGTACTGGCCTGGTGTCCGGGTTTATGTGAATCACTACCTTGGTCCGCATGAAAGTGCCAATGCCGGGTTGAAATAATGAGTCAAATTTGTCCAGGACCTGTGAGCATGATACTCGCTCCACAGAAGAAATTGCATTGACATC
Source organism: Pristiophorus japonicus (assembly GCF_044704955.1). Classification (NCBI taxonomy): domain Eukaryota; kingdom Metazoa; phylum Chordata; class Chondrichthyes; family Pristiophoridae; genus Pristiophorus; species Pristiophorus japonicus. The sequence continues at coordinate 25,550,659 of NC_092002.1, forward strand.
GCCCCATTTCCAGTTCAATACAGCAAGCCAACTCCTCCCCAGTAGTGCGGGACCGTCCCCTGGGACAATCTAGAGTGGCAACCTGTTCTCCGAATCCTTGTGGGTCACGACTACCGTGGCGCTGCCTAGCACCGGAATGATCTCCTTTGTATATGTCCGTAGCAATGCGTCAATCGGCAATAATTTTGGCCTCCTGGCCTTGGACTCCCACAACCTTTCGAACTGTTTGATACTCATCAGGGACTGGCTGGCCCCCGTATCTAGCTCCATTGATACTGGGATGCCATTGAGGAGCACTTTCATCATTATCGGTGGCACCCTGGTGTATGAACTGTATATGTGCTCCACATGAACTCGCTGAACTTCAGCTTCCAGCGATTTCCCCCAGTATTCATTTGGCCTCGTAGGGCTTACATCGAGCCCGTCCTCCTCGTACCTCAACCTGGCTGCAGGCTTCCTGCACATACACACCAAGTGACCGCTGACGTTGCAGTTTCTGCAGGTATATTGCTGATACCTGCAAGCTCTGGCTGGGTGTTTGCCTCCACACCTCCAGCATGAGCTGGAGGCCCCATTGTTGGAAACAAAAGATCCATTACCAGTCGATTGACTCTGACAGTCTCTGTAACTGTCCTTAAGCGCACCATTAACAGGTGTTGATGGCCCCATTACCGGCCGCATTGTCCATTGCGATGGCATGAATCGCCGTTCAGCTAGCCATTGTCTCTGTTGAATTCCCCTTTAGGTTCGATGACATGCTGTTGCTGTCTGCCGAGAGAACTGTGTGCCCCATTAACAATGTTGACTCCCTGGTCGTTTGCCGCATTTGAGCCAAGATTTTTATCATACATCATTCTGGTCTCTTCCTCCCCTGAGATAAATGTCTGGGCTATCAGAGCCGCCGCTTCCAAGGTCAAGTCTTTGGTCTCAATCAGTTTCCTGAAAACCCCAGCGTGCCCGCTGCCCTCAATAAAAAAGTCTCGCAGCATCTCCGCTCTGCATGCATCTGGGAACTTACATAGGCTCGCCAGTCGCCGGAGGTCTGCCACGAAGTCTGGAACACTTTGCCCTTCTCGCCGCCGGTGCTTGTAAAACCGGTGTCTCACCATGTGCATGCTGCTCACCGGTTTAAGGTGTTCCCCGATCTGGCGCTAGAAGGCCCTTCATCAGGGAGTACGTTCTGGATCTACAAACCGTCAGGAGATGAGCCCTGCGTTTGTCGGCTGAATCCTGTCCCAGCCATTCCTTAGTGACAAAACTTTGCTGTCGTCTCTCAATAAAATCGTCCCAGTCATCACCAACACAGTACCTCTCTCCTGTGCTGCTAGTGGTTTAAATCCCAGTTTCTCGTCGCCAATAATATATCCTTACTATACAGTATAAATGCTCACGAGGCCCATACGTGAGAGATGGTCACTCTGTGACCAGTAACCTTTATTACCACGACCTCAAGAGACAGACGGTGGGTGGAACTTCCCCTTTTATACTGGAAAGTCCAGGTTAGGAGTGTCTCCCACAAGTTCGTCCCCTGTGGTCAGTGTTCTCACTGTGTACAACTTCAGTCAGCTTATACATGGGTTACAATGACAGTTGAATACATGACGCACACTGTCTCACACTCTCTCTCTCACACTCTCTCTCTCACACACTCTCTAACACACTCTCACACTCTCTCACATTCTCTCTCTCATACACTCACTCTCACACTCTCTCACACTATCTCTCACACTCTCTCTCTCTCATACACTCTCTCTCTCAAACTCTCTCTCACACACATTCTCTCACACACTCTCCCACACAACTCTCTCGCTCAACAACACTCTCTTATCACACACTCCCTCTCACTCTCTCTCTCACACACTCTCTCACATACTCATGCTCACTCTCTCACACACTGTCTCACAATCTCTCTCACACACACTCTCACACACTCTCTCACACACTCTCTCACATACTCACTCTCACTCTCTCACACACTGTCTCACACCCTCTCTCACACACACTCTCATACACTCTCTCCCACACACTCCCCTCACAATCTCTCACTCACACTCTCTCTCACACAATCTCAAACACTCTCGCTCTCTTTTTCTCACACTCTCAACCACATTCTCTCTCTCTTTCACAATCTCTCTCACACTCTCACACTCTGTCTCACACACCCTCTCTCACAATCTCTCTCACACTCTCTCTCTCACACACTCTCTCTCACATGCTCACTCTCACTCTCTCACACACTGTCTCACATTCTCTCTCACACACTCTCTCCCACACGCTCCGCTTACAATCTCTCTCTCACACTCTCTCTCACACAATCTCAAACACTCTCGCTCTCTTTCTCTCACACTCTCAACCACATTCTCTCTCTCTTTCACAATCTCTCTCTCACACACTCTCTCACTCACACACTCTCTCACACGCTCTCTCACTCACACACTCTCACACACTCTCACACACTCTCTGTCACACACTCTCTCTCACACACCCCCTCTCACACAATCTCTCTCAAACTCTCTCTCTCACACACTGTCTCTCTCACACGATCTCACATTCTCTCACACACTCTCTCTCTCACACTCTCGCATACATTCTCGCTCTCACTCTCTCACACACACTCTCTCACACACACCCTCTCACACACTCTCTCACACTCTCTGTCTCACACTCTCACACACTCTCTCTCTCTCGCTGTATCTCTCACACGATCTCACATTCTCTCACACAATCTCTCTCTCACGCTCTCATACATTCTCTCTCTCACTCTCTCACACACACTCTCACACACTCTCTCACACACTCTCTCTCACACTCTCTCACACTCTCACACACTCTCTCACACACACCCTCTCACACACTCTCTCACACTCTCTCTCGCACACACTCTATCTCACACTCTCTCTCTCACACACTCTCTCAGACGCACTCTCTTAGACTCTCTCTCTCACACACTCTCTCACACTCTCTCTCATACATTCTCTCTCACTCTCTCTCACATACTCTCTCTCACCATCTCAACCACTCTCTCTCTTTCACACTGTCACAATCTCTCTCTCACACTCTCTTTCACACAATCTCAAACACTCTCTCTCTCTTTCTCTCACCGTCTCAACCACTCTCCCTCTCTTTCACACTCTCTCTCACACACTCTCTCTCTCACACACTTTCTCACTCACACACTCTCTCACACTCTCTCCCTCACACGCTCTCTCTCACACACTCTCTCACACTCTCACTCACACACTCTCTCACACTCTCTCTCACACAATCTCAAACACTCTCTCTCTTTCTCTCACACTCTCAACCACACTCTCTCTTTCACACTCTCTCTCACACACACTCTCTCTCTCACACACTCTCTCACACACTATCTCTCTTTAATGCCCTCTCTCTCTCACATTCTCTCACACACTCTCTCACATTCTCTCACACACTCTCTCTCTCACTCCCTCTCTCACACAATCTCTCACTGACACACTCTCTCTCACACTCTCTCTCTCACACACTCTCTCACACACTCTCTCTCACACACTCTCTCACACACTCTCTCACACACACCCACTCACACACTCTCTCACACTCTCTCTCTCTCACTCTCTCACACACACTCTCACACACACTCTCACACACTCTCTCTCACACTCTCTCTCACACACACTCTCACACACACCCTCTCACACACTCTCTCACACTCTCTCTCTCACACACCCACTCACACACTCTCTCACACTCTCTCTCTCTCACTCTCTCTCACACACTCTCTCTCACACACTCTCTCACACACTCTCTCTCTCACACACTCTCTCTCACACTCTCTCTCTCATACACTCTCTCTCAATCTCTCTCGCACACTCTCTCTCTCGCTGTATCTCTCACACGATCTCACATTCTCTCACACACTCTCTCTCTCACACTCTCTCATACATTCTCTCTCTCACTCTCTCTCACACACTCTCACACACACCCTCTCACACACTCTCTCACACTCTCTCTCTCACACACTCTCTCTCACACACTCTCTCACACGCACTCTCTTACACTCTCTCTCTCACACACACTCTCTCTCATACACTCTCTCTCACTCTCTCTCACTCTCTCCCACACACTCTGTCACAATCTCTCTCTCACACTCTCTTTCACACAATCTCAAACACTCTCTCTCTTTCTCTCACCGTCTCAACCACTCTCTCTCTCTCTTTCACACTCTCTCTCACACAGTCTCTCTCTCACACACTCTCTCACTCACACACTATCTCACACTCTCTCCCACACAAGCTCTACTCACACACTATCTCACACACTCTCTCACACTCTCTCTCACACTCTCTCTCTCACACACCCACTCACACACTCTCTCACACTCTCTCTCTCTCACTCTCTCTCACACACTCTCTCTCACACACTCTCTCACACACTCTCTCTCTCACACACTCTCTCTCACACTCTCTCTCTCATACACTCTCTCTCAATCTCTCTCGCACACTCTCTCTCTCGCTGTATCTCTCACACGATCTCACATTCTCTCACACACTCTCTCTCTCACACTCTCTCATACATTCTCTCTCTCTCACTCTCTCTTACACACTCTCACACACACCCTCTCACACACTCTCTCACACTCTCTCTCTCACACACTCTCTCTCACACACTCTCTCACACGCACTCTCTTACACTCTCTCTCTCACACACACTCTCTCTCATACACTCTCTCTCACTCTCTCTCACTCTCTCCCACACACTCTGTCACAATCTCTCTCTCACACTCTCTTTCACACAATCTCAAACACTCTCTCTCTTTCTCTCACCGTCTCAACCACTCTCTCTCTCTCTTTCACACTCTCTCTCACACAGTCTCTCTCTCACACACTCTCTCACTCACACACTATCTCACACTCTCTCCCACACAAGCTCTACTCACACACTATCTCACACACTCTCTCACACTCTCTCTCACACAATCTCAAACACTCTCTCTCTTTCTCTCACACTCTCAACCACACTCTCTCTTTCACATTCTCTCTCTCACACACTCTCTCTCACACACTCTCTCACTTACATACACTCTCACACACTCTCTCTCACATGCTCTCTCTCACATTCTCTTTCACACAATCTCAAACACTCTCCCTCTCTTTCTCTCACCATCTCAACCACTCTCTCTCTCTTTCACACTCTCCCTCACACACTCTCTCTCTCACACTCTCTGTCACTCACACACTCTCTCACACTCTCTCCCTCACATGCTCTCTCTCACACACTCTCTCACACTCTCTCTCTCTCACACAATCTCAAACACTCTCTTTCTTTCTCTCACACTCTCAACCACACTCTCTCTTTCACATTATCTCTCTCACACACTCTCTCTCACACACTCTCTCTCACACACTCTCTCACACACTCTCTCTCTTTAATGCCCTCTCTCTCACACACTTTCTCTCTCACACACTCTCTCACTCACACACTCTCACACACTCTCTCCCTCACACGCTCTCTCTCACACACTCTCTCACACTCTCGCTCACACACTCTCTCACTGTGTCTCACACAATCTCAAACACTCTATCTCTTTCTCTCACACTCTCAACCACACTCTCTGTTTCACATTCTCTCTCTCACACGCTCTCTCTCACACTCTCTCACAAACACTCTCTCTCATACTCTCTCACACACTCTCAGACTCACACGCACTCTCTCATACTCTCTCTCTCACACTCACTCTCATGCAATCTCAAACACTCTCTCTCTTTCTCTCACACACTCAATCACACTCTCTCTCTCTTTCACACTCTCTCACACGCTCTCTCTCTCACACACTCTCTCTCACACTCTCTCTTTCACACACTCTCTCACTCACACACTCTCTCTCACACACTTTCTCTCACACACTCTCTCACACTCCCTCTCACACACTTTCTCTCACACACTCTCACACACTCTCTCACACACTCTCTCACACTCTCTCTCTTTAATGACCTCTCTCTCGCACACTCTCTCTCACACTCTCTCACACTCTCCGCACACTCTCACACACTCTGTCACACACTCTCTCACACACACACACTCTCTCACACAGTCTGTCACACAATATCTCACTCACACACTCTCTCTCACACACTCTGTCACACAATCTCTCACAAACACACTCTCTCACACAGTCTGTCACACAATCTCTCACTCACACACACTCTCTCACACACTCTCTCACACACTCTCTCTCTTTAATGACCTCTCTCTCACACACTCTTTCACACTCTCTCTCACACACTCTCTCTCTCACACACACTCTCACACGCTCTCTCTCACACTCTCTTTCACACAATATCAAACACTCTCCCTCTCTTTCGCTCACCGTCTCAACCACTCTCTCTCCCTTTCACACTCTCTCTCACATACGCTCTCACACACTCTGTCACTCATACAATCTCTCGCACTCTCGTTCACACACTCTCTCACTCTCTGTCTCACACAATCTCAAACACTCTCTCTCTTTCTCTCACACTCTCAACCACACTCTCTGTTTCACATTCTCTCTCTCACACGCTCTCTCTCACACTCTCTCACACACACTCTCTCTCATACTCTCTCACTCACTCTCTCATACTCTCTCACACACTCTCTCCCTCACACGCTTTCTCTCACACTCTCTCTCTCACACTCACTCTCAAACAATCTCAAACACTCTCTCTCTTTCTCTCACACTCTCAACCACACTCTCTTTTTCACATTCTCTCTCTCACACACTCTCTCTCACACACTCTCACACTCACTCTCTCTCATACACTTTCTCTCACACTCTCTCACACACTCTCTCAGAAACTCCCGCACACTCTCTCTCACACTCTCTCTCAATCTCTCTCACACACTCTCTCTCTCGCTGTATCTCTCACACGATCTCACATTCTCTCACACACTCTCTCTCTCACACTCTCTCATACATTCTCTCTCTCACTCTCTCACACACACTCTCACACTCTCTCACACACTCTCTCTCACACTCTCTCTCTCACACACTCTCACACTCTCTCACACACTCTCTCTCACACTCTCTCTCTCACACACTCTCACACACACCCTCTCACACACTCTCTCACACTCTCTCTCTCACACACTCTCTCTCACACACTCTCTCACACGCACTCTCTTACACTCTCTCTCTCACACACACTCTCTCTCATACACTCTCTCTCAATCTCTCTCACTCTCTCCCACACACTCTGTCACAATCTCTCTCTCACACTCTCTTTCACACATCTCAAACACTCTCTCACTTTCTCTCACCGTCTCAACCACTCTCTCTCTCTCTTTCACACTCTCTCTCACACAGTCTCTCTCTCACACACTCTCTCACTCACACGCTATCTCACACTCTCTCCAACACACGCTCTCTCTCATACACTATCTCACACACTCTCTCACACTCTCTCTCACACAATCTCAAACACTCTCTCTCTTTCTCTCACACTCTCAACCACACTCTCTCGTTCACATTCTCTCTCTCACACACTCTCTCTCACACACTCTCTCACTCACATACACTCTCACACACTCTCTCTCACATGCTCTCTCTCACATTCTCTTTCACACAATCTCAAACACTCTCCCTCTCTTTCTCTCACCGTCTCAACCACTCTCTCTCTCTTTCACACTCTCTCTCACACACTCTCTCTCTCACATACTCTGTCACTCACACACTCTCTCATACTCTCTCTCTCACATGCTCTCTCTCACACACTCTCTCACACTCTCGCTCACACACTCTCTCACTCTCTCTCTCACACAATCTCAAACACTCTCTCTCTTTCTCTCACACTCTCAACCACACTCTCTCTTTCACATTATCTCTCTCACACACTCTCTCTCACACACTCTCTCTCACACACTCTCTCACACACTCACTCTCTTGAATGCCCTCTCTCTCACACACTCTCTCTCTCACACACTCTCTCACTCACACACTCTCACACACTCTCTCCCTCACACGCTCTCTCTCACACACTCTCTTACACTCTCGCTCACACACTCTCTCACTGTGTCTCACACAATCTCAAACACTCTATCTCTTTCTCTCACACTCTCAACCACACTCTCTGTTTCACATTCTCTCTCTCACACGCTCTCTCTCACACTCTCTCACAAACACTCTCTCTCATACTCTCTCACACACTCTCACCCTCACACGCACTCTCTCATACTCTCTCTCTCACACTCACTCTCACACAATCTCAAACACTCTCTCTCTTTCTCTCACACACTCAATCACACTCTCTCTCTCTTTCACACTCTCTCACACACTCTCTCTCTCACACACTCTCTCTCACACACTCTCTCACTCACACACTCTCTCACACACTCTCTCACACAATCTCTCACTCACACACTCTCTCTCACACACTTTCTCTCACACACTCTCACACACTCTCTCACACACTCTCTCTCTTTAATGACCTCTCTCTCGCACACTCTCTCTCACACTCTCTCACACTCTCCGCACATTCTCACACACTCTGTCACACAATCTCTCACACACACACTCTCGCACACAGTCTGTCATACAATCTCTCACTCACACACTCTCTCTCACACACTCTGTCACACAATCTCTCACAAACACACTCTCTCACACAGTCTGTCACACAATCTCTCACTCACACACTCTCTCTCACACACTCTCTCTCACACTCTCTCTCTTTAATGACCTCTCTCTCACACACTCTCTCACACTCTCTCTCACACACTCTCTCTCTCACACACACTCTCACACGCTCTCTCTCACACTCTCTTTCACACAATATCAAACACTCTCCCTCTCTTTCTCTCACCGTCTCAACCACTCTCTCTCCCTTTCACACTCTCTCTCACACACTCTCTCACACACTCTGTCACTCATACACTCTCTCACACTCTCTCCCTCACATGCTCTCTCTCACACACTCTCTCACACTCTCGCAAACACACTCTCTCTCTCACACACTCTCTTACACACACTCTCTCACACACTCTCTCACACTCGCTCTCTCACACACTCTCTCTCACACACTCTCTCACACGCACTCTCTTACACTCTCTCTCTCACACACGCTCTCTCTCATACACTCTCTCTCACTCTCTCTCACTCTCTCCCACACACTCTGTCACAATCTCTCTCTCACACTCTCTTTCACACAATCTCAAACACTCTCTCACTTTCTCTCACCGTCTCAACCACTCTCTCTCTCTCTTTCACACTCTCTCTCACACAGTCTCTCTCTCACACACTCTCTCACTCACACACTATCTCACACTCTCTCCAACACACGCTCTCTCTCACACACTATCTCACACACTCTCTCACACTCTCTCTCACACAATCTCAAATACTCTCTCTCTTTCTCTCACACTCTCAACCACACTCTCTCTTTCACATTCTCTCTCTCACACACTCTCTCTCACACACTCTCTCACTCACATACACTCTCACACTCTCTCACATGCTCTCTCTCACATTCTCTTTCACACAATCTCAAACACTCTCCCTCTCTTTCTCTCACCGTCTCAACCACTCTCTCTCTCTTTCACACTCTCTCTCACACACTCTCTCTCTCACACACTCTGTCACTCACACACTCTCTCACACTCTCTCCCTCACATGCTCTCTCTCACACACTCTCTCACACTCTCGCTCACACACTCTCTCACTCTCTCTCTCACACAATCTCAAACACTCTCTCTCTTTCTCTCACACTCTCAACCACACTCTCTCTTTCACATTATCTCTCTCACACACTCTCTCTCACACACTCTCTCAAACACTCTCTCTCATACTCTCTCACACACTCTCACCCTCACACGCACTCTCTCATACTCTCTCTCTCACACTCACTCTCACACAATCTCAAACACTCTCTCTCTTTCTCTCACACACTTAATCACACTCTCTCTCTCTTTCACACTCTCTCACACACTCTCTCTCTCACACACTCTCTCTCACACACTCTCTCACTCACATACTCTCTCACACACTCTCTCACACAATCTCTCACTCACACACTCTCTCTCACACACTTTCTCTCACACACTCTCACACACTCTCTCACACACTCTCTCTCTTTAATGACCTCTCTCTCGCACACTCTCTCTCACACTCTCTCACACTCTCCGCACACTCTCACACACTCTGTCACACAATCTCTCACACACACACTCTCTCACACAGTCTGTCATACAATCTCTCACTCACACACTCTCTCTCACACACTCTGTCACACAATCTCTCACAAACACACTCTCTCACACAGTCTGTCACACAATCTCTCACTCACACACTCTCTCTCACACACTCTCTCTCACACTCTCTCTCTTTAATGACCTCTCTCTCACACACTCTCTCACACTCTCTCTCACACACTCTCTCTCTCACACACACTCTCACACGCTCTCTCTCACACTCTCTTTCACACAATATCAAACACTCTCCCTCTCTTTCTCTCACCGTCTCAACCACTCTCTCTCCCTTTCACACTCTCTCTCACACACTCTGTCACTCATGCACTCTCTCACACTCTCTCCCTCACATGCTCTCTCTCACACACTCTCTCACACTCTCGCTCACACACTCTCTCACTGTGTCTCACACAATCTCAAACACTCTCTCTCTTTCTCTCACACTCTCAACCACACTCTCTGTTTCACATTCTCTCTCTCACACGCTCTCTCTCACACACTCTCTCACACTCTCTCACAGACACTCTCTCTCATACTCTCTCACACACTCTCTCCCTCACACGCTCTCTCTCACACTCTCTCTCTCACACTCACTCTCACACAATCTCAAACACACTCTCTCTTTCTCTCACACTCTCAACCACACTCTCTCTTTCACATTCTCTCTCTCACACACTCTCTCTCACACACTCTCACACTCACTCTCTCTCATACACTTTCTCTCACACTCTCTCACACACTCTCTCACAAACTCCCGCACACTCTCTCTCACACTCTCTCTCACACTCTCTCACACAATCTCTCTCAAATTCTATCTCACACACTATCTCTCTCACTGTCTCTCTCACACGATCTCACATTCTCTCACACACTCTCTCTCTCACACTCTCTCATACATTCTCTCACTCTCTCACACACTCAATCTCACACTCTGTCACACACTGTCTCACACACACCCTCTCACACACTCTCTCACACTCTCTCTCACACTCTCTCTCACACGCACTCTCTCACACTCACTCTCTCTCATACACTCTCTCTCACTCTCTCTCACACACTCTCTCACACTCTCTCATACACTCTCTCACTCTCACTCACACGTTCTCTCACACACTCTCTCATACACTCTCTCTCACTCTCTCTCACACACTCTCTCACACTATCTCATACACTCTCTCACTCTCTCTCACACGCTCTCTCACACACTCTCTCTCATACACTCTCTCTCACACACTCTCTCTCACTTTCTCTCACACACTCTCTCACAATCTCTCTCTCACACTCACTTTCACACAATCTCAAACACTCTCTCTCTTTCTCTCACTGTCTCAACCACTCTCTCTCTCTCACACTCTCTCTCACACACTCTCTCTCTCACACACTCTGTCACTCACATACCTCTCACACTTTCTCCCTCACACGCTCTTTCTCACACACACTCTCACACTCTCTCACACACTCTCTCTCACACTCTCTCTCTCACACACTCTCACACTCTCTCACACACTCTCTCTCACACTCTCTCTCACACACTCTCACACACACCCTCTCACACTCTCTCTCTCACACACTCTCTCTCACACACTCTCTCACACGCACTCTCTTACACTCTCTCTCTCACACACACTCTCTCTCATACACTCTCTCTCAATCTCTCTCACTCTCTCCCACACACTCTGTCACAATCTCTGTCTCACACTCTCTTTCACACATCTCAAACACTCTCTCACTTTCTCTCACCGTCTCAACCACTCTCTCTCTCTCTTTCACACTCTCTCTCACACAGTCTCTCTCTCACACACTCTCTCACTCACACACTATCTCACACTCTCTCCAACACACGCTCTCTCTCACACACTATCTCACACACTCTCTCACACTCTCTCTCACACAATCTCAAACACTCTCTCTCTTTCTCTCACACTCTCAACCACACTCTCTCTTTCACATTCTCTCTCTCACACACTCTCTCTCACACACTCTCTCACTCACATACACTCTCACACACTCTCTCTCACATGCTCTCTCTCACACACTCTCTCACACTCTCGCTCACACACTCTCTCACTCTCTCTCTCACACAATCTCAAACACTCTCTCTCTTTCTCTCACACTCTCAACCACACTCTCTCTTTCACATTATCTCTCTCACACACTCTCTCTCACACACTCTCTCTCACACACTCTCTCACACACTCTCTCACACACTCTCTCTCACACACTCTCTCTCACACACTCTCTCACACACTCTCTCCCTTGAATGCCCTCTCTCTCACACACTCTCTCTCTCACACACTCTCTCACTCACACACTCTCACACACTCTCTCCCTCACACGCTCTCTCTCACACACTCTCTCAAACTCTCGCTCACACACTCTCTCACTGTGTCTCACACAATCTCAAACACTCTATCTCTTTCTCTCACACTCTCAACCACACTCTCTGTTTCATATTCTCTCTCTCACACGCTCTCTCTCACACTCTCTCACAAACACTCTCTCTCATACTCTCTCACACACTCTCACCCTCACACGCACTCTCTCATACTCTCTCTCTCACACTCACTCTCACACAATCTCAAACACTCTCTCTCTTTCTCTCACACACTCAATCACACTCTCTCTCTCTTTCACACTCTCTCACACACACTCTCTCTCTCACACACTCTCTCTCACACACTCTCTCACTCACACACTCTCTCACACACTCTCTCACACAATCTCTCACTCACACACTCTCTGTCACACACTTTCTCTCACACACTCTCACACACTCTCTCACACTCTCTCTCTTTAATGACCTCTCTCTCGCACACTCTCTCTCACACTCTCTCACACTCTCCGCACATTCTCACACACTCTGTCACACAATCTCTCACACACACACTCTCTCACACAGTCTGTCATACAATCTCTCACTCACACACTCTCTCTCACACACTCTGTCACACAATCTCTCACAAACACACTCTCTCACACAGTCTGTCACACAATCTCTCACTCACACACTCTCTCTCTCACACACTCTCTCTCACACTCTCTCTCTTAATGACCTCTCTCTCACACACTATCTCACACTCTCTCTCACACACTCTCTCTCTCACACACACTCTCACACGCTCTCTCTCACACTCTCTTTCACACAATATCAAACACTCTCCCTCTCTTTCTCTCACCGTCTCAACCACTCTCTCTCCCTTTCACACTCTCTCTCACACACTCTCTCACACACTCTGTCACTCATACACTCTCTCACACTCTCTCCCTCACATGCTCTCTCTCACACACTCTCTCACACTCTCGCAAACACACTCTCTCTCTCGGGGTCACACTCTCTCTCTACACACACCCTCTCACACACTCTCTCACTCTCACACACTCTCTCTCACACACTCTCTCACACGCACTCTCTTACACTCTCTCTCTCACACACGCTCTCTCTCATACACTCTCTCTCACTCTCTCTCACTCTCTCCCACACACTCTGTCACAATCTCTCTCTCACACTCTCTTTCACACAATCTCAAACACTCTCTCACTTTCTCTCACCGTCTCAACCACTCTCTCTCTCTCTTTCACACTCTCTCTCACACAGTCTCTCTCTCACACACTCTCTCACTCACACACTATCTCACACTCTCTCCAACACACGCTCTCTCTCACACACTATCTCACACACTCTCTCACACTCTCTCTCACACAATCTCAAACACTCTCTCTCTTTCTCTCACACTCTCAACCACACTCTCTCTTTCACATTCTCTCTCTCACACACTCTCTCTCACACACTCTCTCACTCACATACACTCTCACACTCTCTCACATGCTCTCTCTCACATTCTCTTTCACACAATCTCAAACACTCTCCCTCTCTTTCTCTCACCGTCTCAACCACTCTCTCTCTCTATCTTCACACTCTCTCTCACACACTCTCTCTCTCACACACTCTGTCACTCACACACTCTCTCACACTCTCTCCCTTACACGCTCTCTCTCACACACTCTCTCACACACTCGCTCACACACTCTCTCACTCTCTCTCTCAACTCTCAACACTCTCTCTCTTTCTCTCACACTCTCAATCACACTCTGTTTCACATTCTATCTCTCACACGCTCTCTCTCACACTCTCTCACACACACTCTCTCTCATACTCTCTCACACACTCTCTCCCTCACACGCTTTCTCTCACACTCTCTCTCTCACACTCACTCTCACACAATCTCAAACACTCTCTCTCTTTCTCTCACACTCTTAACCACACTCTCACTCTCTTTCACACTCTCTCACACACTCTCTCTCTCACACTCTCTCACACACTCTCTCTCACACACTCTCTCACTCATACACTCTCTCACACACTCCCTCTCGTTAATGCCCTATCTCTCACATTCTCTCACAAACTCTCTCACATTCTCTCACACACTCTCTCTCTCACTCCCTCTCTCACACACTCTCTCACACACTCTCTCACGCACTCTCTCTCACACACTTTCTCACAAAATCTCTCATTCACACACTCTCTCACTCACACACTCTCTCACACACTCTCTCACACTCTCTCTCACACACTCTCTCACACAATCTCAAACACTCTCTCTCTTTCTCTCACACTCTCTCTCTCACACTCACTCTCACACAATCTCAAACGCTCTCTCTCTTTCTCTCACACTCTCAACCACACTCTCTCTCTCTCTCACATTCTCTCACACGCTCTCTCACATTCTCTCACACACTCTCTCTGTCACTCCCTCTCTCACACACTCTCTCACTCACAAGCTTTTCTCACACAATCTCTCACTCACACACTCTCTCACACACACTCTCTCACACTCTCTCACACACACTCTCTCTCATTACTCTCACACACTCTCGCCCTCACAGGCTTTCTCTCATACTCTCGCTCTCACACTCACTCTCACACAATCTCAAACACTCTCTCTCTTCTCTCACAATCTCAACAACATTCTCTCTCTTTTTCACACTCTCTCACACACTCTCTCACTCACACACTCTCTCACACACACTCTCTCACACAATCTCTCACTCACACACGCTCTCACACACTCTCTCTCACACTCTCTCTCACACACTCTCTCACACAACTCTCACTCACACACTCTCTCTCACACACTCTCACACACTCTCTCTCACACACTCTCTCACACTATCTCTCACTCACACACTCTCTTTCACACACTCTCACACACTCTCTCTCACACACACTCTCTCACACACTCTCTCACACAATCTCTCACTCACACACTCTCTCACACACTCTCTCTCACGCTCTCTCTCACACAATCTCTCACTCACACACTCTCTCACACACTCTCTCTCACACTCTCTCTCTCACACAATCTCTCACTCACAAACTCTCTCTCACACACTCTCACACACTCTCGATCACAAACTCTCACACACTCTCTCTCACACTCTCTATCTCACACAATCTCTCACTCACACACTCTCTCTCACACACTCTCACACACTCCTCTCACACTCTCTCTCACACAATCTCTCACTCACACACTATCTCTCACCACTCTCACACACTCTCTATCACAAACTCTCACACACTCTCTCACACTCTCTCTCTCACACAATCTCTCACTCACACACTCTCTCTCACACACTCTCTCTCACAAACTCTCACACACTCTCTCTCACAGTCTCTCTCTCACACAATCTCTCACTCAAACACTCTCTCTCACAGACTCTCACAAACTCTCTCACAAACTCTCACACACTCTCCGCACAATCTCTCTCACACTCTCTCACATACTCTCTCTCACACTCTCTCTCACACAATCTCTCACTCACACACTCTCTCTCACCCACTCTCTCACACTCTCCGCACACTCTCACACACTCTGTCACACAATCTCGCACACACACACTCTCTCTCACACATTCTCTCACATTCTCTCACACGCTCTCTCTCTCACTCCCTTTCTCACACACTCTCTCACTCACAAACTCTCTCATACACACTCTCTCACACACTCTCTCTCTCTCACATTCTCTCACACAATCACTCACTCACACACTCTCTCTCACACACTCTCTCACACTCGCTCTCACACACTCTCTCACACGCTCTCTCTCACACACTCTCTCACACTCTCGCTCACACACTCTCTTACTCTCTCTCTCACACAATCTCAAACACGCTCTCTTCTCTCACACTCTCAATCACACTCTCTGTTTCACATTCTCTCTCTCACACGCTCTCTCTCACACTCTCTCACACTCACTCTCACACAATCTCAAACACTCTCTCTCTTTCTCTCACACTCTCAACCACACTCACTCTCTCTCACACAATCTCTCACACACTCTCACATTCTCTCACACACTCTCTCTCTCACTCCCTCTCTCACACACTCTCTCACTCACACACTCTCTCTCACACACTCTCACACATTCTCTATCACAAACTATCACACACTCTCTCTCACACAATCTCAAACACTCTCTCTCTTTCTCTCACACTCTCAATCACACTCTCTGTTTCACATACTCTCTCTCACACGCTCTCTCTCACACTCTCTCACACACACTCTCTCTCATACTCTCTCACACACTCTCTCCCTCACACGTTTCCCTCACACTCTCTCTCTCACATTCACTCTCACACAATCTCAAACACTCTCTCTCTTTCTCTCACACTCTCAACCACACTCTCTTTTTCACATTCTCTCTCTCACACACTCTCTATCACCCACTCTCACACTCACTCTCTCTCATACACTTTCTCTCACACTCTCTCACACACTCTCTCAGAAACTCCCGCACACTCTCTCTCACACTCTCTCTCAATCTCTCTCACACACTCTCTCTCTCGCTGTATCTCTCACACGATCTCACATTCTCTCACACACTCTCTCTCTCACACTCTCTCATACATTCTCTCTCTCACTCTCTCACACACACTCTCACACTCTCTCACACACTCTCTCTCACACTCTCTCTCTCACACACTCTCACACACACCCTCTCACACACTCTCTCACACTCTCTCTCTCACACACTCTCTCTCACACACTCTCTCACACGCACTCTCTTAAACTCTCTCTCTCACACACACTCTCTCTCATACACTCTCTCTCACTCTCTCTCACTCTCTCCCACACACTCTGTCACAATCTCTCTCTCACACTCTCTTTCACACAATCTCAAACACTCTCTCACTTTCTCTCACCGTCTCAACCACTCTCTCTCTCTTTTTCACACTCTCTCTCACACAGTCTCCCTCTCACAGACTCTCTCACTCACACACTATCTCACACTCTCTCCAACACACGCTCTCTCTCACACACTATCTCACACACTCTCTCACACTCTCTCTCACACAATCTCAAACACTCTCTCTCTTTCTCTCACACTCTCAACCACACTCTCTCTTTCACATTCTCTCTCTCACACACTCTCTCTCACACACTCTCTCTCACACTCTCTCTCTCACACAATCTCTCACTCACAAACTCTCTCTCACACACTCTCACACACTCTCGATCACAAACTCTCACACACTCTCTCTCACACTCTCTATCTCACACAATCTCTCACTCACACACTCTCTCTCACACACTCTCACACACTCTCTCTCACACTCTCTCTCACACAATCTCTCACTCACACACTATCTCTCACCACTCTCACACACTCTCTATCACAAACTCTCACACACTCTCTCACACTCTCTCTCTCACACAATCTCTCACTCACACACTCTCTCTCACACACTCTCTCTCACAAACTCTCACACACTCTCTCTCACAGTCTCTCTCTCACACAATCTCTCACTCAAACACTCTCTCTCACAGACTCTCACAAACTCTCTCACAAACTCTCACACACTCTCCGCACAATCTCTCTCACACTCTCTCACATACTCTCTCTCACACTCTCTCTCACACAATCTCTCACTCACACACTCTCTCTCACCCACTCTCTCACACTCTCCGCACACTCTCACACACTCTGTCACACAATCTCTCACACACACACTCTCTCTCACACATTCTCTCACATTCTCTCACACGCTCTCTCTCTCACTCCCTTTCTCACACACTCTCTCACTCACAAACTCTCTCATACACACTCTCTCACACACTCTCTCTCTCACACATTCTCTCACACAATCACTCACTCACACACTCTCTCTCACACACTCTCTCACACTCGCTCTCACACACTCTCTCACACGCTCTCTCTCACACACTCTCTCACACTCTCGCTCACACACTCTCTTACTCTCTCTCTCACACAATCTCAAACACGCTCTCTCTTTCTCTCACACTCTCAATCACACTCTCTGTTTCACATTCTCTCTCTCACACGCTCTCTCTCACACTCTCTCACACTCACTCTCACACAATCTCAAACACTCTCTCTCTTTCTCTCACACTCTCAACCACACTCACTCTCTCTCACACAATCTCTCACACACTCTCACATTCTCTCACACACTCTCTCTCTCACTCCCTCTCTCACACACTCTCTCACTCACACACTCTCTCTCACACACTCTCACACATTCTCTATCACAAACTATCACACACTCTCTCTCACACAATCTCAAACACTCTCTCTCTTTCTCTCACACTCTCAATCACACTCTCTGTTTCACATTCTCTCTCTCACACGCTCTCTCTCACACTCTCTCACACACACTCTCTCTCATACTCTCTCACACACTCTCTCCCTCACACGTTTCCCTCACACTCTCTCTCTCACATTCACTCTCACACAATCTCAAACACTCTCTCTCTTTCTCTCACACTCTCAACCACACTCTCTTTTTCACATTCTCTCTCTCACACACTCTCTATCACCCACTCTCACACTCACTCTCTCTCATACACTTTCTCTCACACTCTCTCACACACTCTCTCAGAAACTCCCGCACACTCTCTCTCACACTCTCTCTCAATCTCTCTCACACACTCTCTCTCTCGCTGTATCTCTCACACGATCTCACATTCTCTCACACACTCTCTCTCTCACACTCTCTCATACATTCTCTCTCTCACTCTCTCACACACACTCTCACACTCTCTCACACACTCTCTCTCACACTCTCTCTCTCACACACTCTCACACACACCCTCTCACACACTCTCTCACACTCTCTCTCTCACACACTCTCTCTCACACACTCTCTCACACGCACTCTCTTAAACTCTCTCTCTCACACACACTCTCTCTCATACACTCTCTCTCACTCTCTCTCACTCTCTCCCACACACTCTGTCACAATCTCTCTCTCACACTCTCTTTCACACAATCTCAAACACTCTCTCACTTTCTCTCACCGTCTCAACCACTCTCTCTCTCTTTTTCACACTCTCTCTCACACAGTCTCCCTCTCACAGACTCTCTCACTCACACACTATCTCACACTCTCTCCAACACACGCTCTCTCTCACACACTATCTCACACACTCTCTCACACTCTCTCTCACACAATCTCAAACACTCTCTCTCTTTCTCTCACACTCTCAACCACACTCTCTCTTTCACATTCTCTCTCTCACACACTCTCTCTCACATGCTCTCTCTCACATTCTCTTTCACACAATCTCAAACACTCTCCCTCTCTTTCTCTCACCGTCTCAACCACTCTCTCTCTCTTTCACACTCTCTCTCACACACTCTCTCTCTCACATACTCTGTCACTCACACACTCTCTCATACTCTCTCTCTCACATGCTCTCTCTCACACACTCTCTCACACTCTCGCTCACACACTCTCTCACTCTCTCTCTCACACAATCTCAAACACTCTCTCTCTTTCTCTCACACTCTCAACCACACTCTCTCTTTCACATTATCTCTCTCACACACTTTCTCTCACACACTCTCACACACTCTCTCACACACTCTCTCTCTTTAATGACCTCTCTCTCGCACACTCTCTCTCACACTCTCTCACACTCTCCGCACACTCTCACACACTCTGTCACACAATCTCTCACACACACACTCTCTCACGCAGTCTGTCATACAATCTCTCACTCACACACTCTCTCTCACACACTCTGTCACACAATCTCTCACAAACACACTCTCTCACACAGTCTGTCACACAATCTCTCACTCACACACTCTCTCTCACACACTCTCTCTCACACTCTCTCTCTTTAATGACCTCTCTCTCACACACTCTCTCACACTCTCTCTCACACACTCTCTCTCACACTCTCTTTCACACAATATCAAACACTCTCCCTCTCTTTCTCTCACCGTCTCAACCACCTCTCTCTCTCTTTCCCATCTCTCACACACTCTCTCTCTCACATACTCTGTCACTCACACACTCTCTCACACTCTCTCTCTCACATGCTCTCTCTCACACACTCTCTCACACTCTCGCTCACACACTCTCTCACTCTCTCTCTCACACAATCTCAAACACTCTCTCTCTTTCTCTCACACTCTCAACCACACTCTCTCTTTCACATTATCTCTCTCACACACTTTCTCTCACACACTCTCACACACTCTCTCACACACTCTCTCTCTTAATGACCTCTCTCTCTCACACTCTCGCTCACACACTCTCTCACTCTCTCTCTCACACAATCTCAAACACTCTCTCTCTTTCTCTCACACTCTCAACCACACTCTCTGTTTCACATTCTCTCTCTCACACGCTCTCTCTCACACTCTCTCACACACACTCTCTCTCATACTCTCTCACACACTCTCTCCCTCACACGCTCTCTCTCACACTCTCTCTCACACACTCACTCTCACACAATCTCAAACACTCTCTCTCTTTCTCTCACACTCTCAACCACACTCTCTCTTTCACATTCTCTCTCTCACACACTCTCTCTCACACTCTCTCACACACACTCTCTCTCACACAATCTCAAACACTCTCTCTCTTTCTCTCACACTCTCAACCACACTCTCTCTTTCACATTCTCTCTCTCACACACTCTCTCTCACACACTCTCTCTCTCACATTCTCTCACACTCTCTCACACACTCTCTCTCACACTCTCTCACACACTGTCTCACACACACCCTCTCACACACTCTCTCACCTCTCTCACACTCTCTCACACGCACTCTCTCACACTCACTCTCTCTCATACACTCTCTCTCACTCTCTCTCACACACTCTCTCACACTCTCTCATACACTCTCTCACTCTCTCACACGCTCTCTCACACACTCTCTCACACTCACTCTCTCTCATACACTCTCTCTCACTCTCTCTCACACACTCTCTCACACTCTCTCATACACTCTCTCACTCCTCTCACACGCTCTCTCACACACTCTCTCTCATACACTCTCTCTCACACACTCTCTCTCACTTTCTCTCACACACTCTCTCACAATCTCTCTCTCACACTCACTTTCACACAATCTCAAACACTCTCTCTCTTTCTCTCACTGTCTCAACCACTCTCTCTCTCTCTTTCACACTCTCTCTCATACACTCTCTCTCACACGCTCACTCTCACACACACTCTCAGCACTCTCTCACACACTCTCTCACACTCTCTCACACTCTCTCTCACACAATCTCAAACACTCTCTCTCTTTCTCTCACACTCTCAACCACACTCTCTCTTTCACATTCTCTCTCTCGCACACTCTCTCTCACACACTCTCTCACTCACATACACTCTCACACACTCTCTCTCACACGCTCTCTCTCACACTCTCTTTCACACAATATCAAACACTCTCGCTCTCTTTCCCTCACCGTCTCAACCACTCTCTCTATCTCTCTTTCACACTCTCACTCACACATTCTCTCTCTCACACACTCTGTCACTCACACACTCTCTCACACACTCTCCCTTACACGCTCTCTCTCACACTCTCTCACACACACACTCTCTCTCATACTCTCTCACACACTCTCTCTCCCTCACACGCTTTCTCTCACACTCTCTCTCTCACACTCACTCTCACACAATCTCAAACACTCTCTCTCTTTCTCTCACAATCTCAACCACACTCTCTCTCTTTCACACTCTCTCACACACTCTCTCTCTCACACTATCTCACACACTCGCTCTCACACACTCTCTCACTCACACACTCTCTCACACACTCCCTCACTTAATGCCCTATCTCTCACATTCTCTCACAAACTCTCTCACATTCTCTCACACACTCTCTCTCTCACTCCCTCTCTCACACACTCTCTCACACACTCTCTCACGCACTCTCTCTCACACACTTTCTCACAAAATCTCTCATTCACACACTCTCTCTCACACACACTCTCTCACACACACTCACTCACACAATCTCTCACTCACACTCTCTCTCACACACGCTCTCACACTCTCTCTCACACACTCTCTCACACAATCTCAAACACTCTCTCTCTTTCTCTCACACTCTCTCTCTCACACTCACTCTCACACAATCTCAAACACTCTCTCTCTTTCTCTCACACTCTCAACCACACTCTCTCTCTCTCTCACATTCTCTCACACACTCTCTCACATTCTCTCACACACTCTCACACATTCTCACACACTCTGTCACAAAATCTCTCACTCACACACTCTCTCTCACACAGTCCCTCACACAATCTCACACTCACACACTCTCTCACACACTCTCTCTCACACTCTCTCTCACACACTCTCTCACACAATCTCTCACTCACACATTCTCTCTCACATACTCTCACACACTCTCTCTCACACACTCTCTCACACAATCTCTCACTCACACACTCTCTTTCACACACTCTCACACACTCTCTCTCACACACACTCTCTCACACACTCTCTCACACAATCTCTCACTCACACACTCCTCAACACTCTCTCTCACACTCTCTCTCATACACTCTCACACAATCTCTCACTCACACACTCTCTCTCACACTCTCTCTCACACACCCTCTCACACACTCTCTCACACAATCTCTCACTCACACATTCTCTCTCACACACTCTCACACACTCTCTCTCACACACTCTCTCACACAATCTCTCACTCACACACTCTCTTTCACACTCTCACACACTCTCTCTCACACACACTCTCACACACACCTCACACAATCTCTCACTCACACACTCTCTCACACACTCTCTCTCACACTCTCTCTCACACACTCTCTCACACAATCTCTCACTCACACACTCTCTCACACACACTCTCTCACACTCACACAATCTCAAACACTCTCTCTTTCTCTCACAATCTCAACCACACTCTCTCTCTCTTTCACACTCCTCACACACTCTCTCACTCACACACTCTCTCACACACACTCTCTCACACAATCTCTCACTCACACACTCTCTCACACACTCTCTCTCACACTCTCTCTCACACACTCTCTCACACAATCTCTCACTCACACATTCTCTCTCACACACTCTCACACACTCTCTCTCACACACTCTCTCACACAATCTCTCACTCACACACTCTCTTTCACACTCTCACACACTCTCTCTCACACACACTCTCTCACACACTCTCTCACACAATCTCTCACACACACACTCTCTCACACACTCTCTCTCACACTCTCTCTCATACACTCTCACACAATCTCTCACTCACACACTCTCTCTCCACACTCTCTCTCACACACCCTCTCACACAATCTCTCACTCACACACTCTCTCACACACTCTCTCTCACACTCTCTCTCTCACACAATCTCTCACTCACAAACTCTATCTCACCACTCTCACAAACTCTCTCTCACACACTCTCACACACTCTCGATCACAAACCCTCACACACTCTCTCTCACACTCTCTATCTCACACAATCTCTCACTCACACACTCTCTCTCACACACTCTCACACACTCTCTCTCACACTCTCTCTCACACAATCTCTCACTCACACACTCTCTCTCACACACTCTCACACACTCTCTATCACAAACTCTCACACACTCTCTCACACTCTCTCTCTCACACAATCTCTCACTCACACACTCTCTCACACACTCTCACACTCTCTTTCACACACTCTCTCACACAATCTCAAACACTCTCTCTCTTTCTCTCACACTCTCTCTCTCACACTCACTCTCACACAATCTCAAACACTCTCTCTCTTTCTCTCACACTCTCAACCACACTCTCTCTCTCTCTCACATTCTCTCACACACTCTCTCACATTCTCTCACACAGTCTCACACATTCTCACACACTCTGTCACAAAATCTCTCACTCACACACTCTCTCTCACACAGTCCCTCACACAATCTCTCACTCACACACTCTCTCACACACACTCTCTCTCATACTCTCTCACACAATCTCTCCCTCACAGGCTTTCTCTCACACTCTCTCTCTCACACTCACTCTCACACAATCTCAAACACTCTCTCTCTTTCTCTCACAATCTCAACCACACTCTCTCTCTCTTCACACTCTCTCACACAATCTCTCACTCACACACTCTCTCACACACTCTCTCTCACACTCTCTCTCACACACTCTCTCACACAATCTCTCACTCACACATTCTCTCTCACACACTCTCACACTCTCTCTCACACTCTCTCTCACACAATCTCTCACTCACACACTCTCTCTCACACACTCTCACACACTCTCTATCACAAACTCTCACACACTCTCTCACACTCTCTCTCTCACACAATCTCTCACTCACACACTCTCTCTCACACACTCTCTCTCACAAACTCTCACACACTCTCTCTCACACTCTCTCTCTCACACAATCTCTCACTCGAACACTCTCTCTCACAGACTCTCACAAACTCTCTCACAAACTCTCACACACTCTCCGCACAATCTCTCTCACACTCTCTCACATACTCTCACTCACACTCTCTCTCACACAATCTCTCACTCACACACTCTCTCTCACCCACTCTCTCTCACAAACTCTCACACACTCTCTCTCACACTGTCTCTCTCACACAATCTCTCACTCGAACACTCTCTCTCACAGACTCTCACAAACTCTCTCACAAACTCTCACACACTCTCCGCACAATCTCTCTCACACTCTCTCACATACTCTCACTCACACTCTCTCTCACACAATCTCTCACTCACACACTCTCTCTCACCCACTCTCTCACACTCTCCGCACACTCTCACACACTCTGTCACACAATCTCTCACACACACACTCTCTCTCACACATTCTCTCACATTCTCTCACACGCTCTCTCTCTCACTCCCTTTCTCACACACTCTCTCACTCACAAACTCTCTCATACACACTCTCTCACACACTCTCTCTCTCACACATTCTCTTACACAATCACTCACTCACACACTCTCTCTCACACACTCTCTCACACTCGCTCTCACACACTCTCTCACACGCTCTCTCTCACACACTCTCTCACACTCTCGCTCACACACTCTCTTACTCTCTCTCTCACACAATCTCAAACACGCTCTCTCTTTCTCTCACGCTCTCAATCACACTCTCTGTTTCACATTCTCTCTCTCACACGCTCTCTCTCACACTCTCTCACACTCACTCTCACACAATCTCAAACACTCTCTCTCTTTCTCTCACTCTCAACCACACTCACTCTCTCTTTCACACTCTCTCTCACACTCTCTATCTCACACAATCTCTCACTCACACACTCTCTCTCACACACTCTCACACACTGTCTCTCACACTCTCTCTCACACAATCTCTCACTCACACACTCTCTCTCACACACTCTCACACACTCTCTATCACAAACTCTCACACACTCTCTCACACTCTCTCTCTCACACAATCTCTCACTCACACACTCTCTCTCACACACTCTCTCTCACAAACTCTCACACACTCTCTCTCACACTCTCTCTCTCACACAATCTCTC
Organism: Pristiophorus japonicus; assembly: GCF_044704955.1. Lineage (NCBI taxonomy): Eukaryota > Metazoa > Chordata > Chondrichthyes > Pristiophoridae > Pristiophorus > Pristiophorus japonicus. The sequence goes on from NC_092002.1 coordinate 25,576,680, forward strand.
ACTCGAACACTCTCTCTCACAGACTCTCACAAACTCTCTCACAAACTCTCACACACTCTCCGCACAATCTCTCTCACACTCTCTCACATACTCTCACTCACACTCTCTCTCACACAATCTCTCACTCACACACTCTCTCTCACCCACTCTCTCACACTCTCCGCACACTCTCACACACTCTGTCACACAATCTCTCACACACACACTCTCTCTCACACATTCTCTCACATTCTCTCACACGCTCTCTCTCTCACTCCCTTTCTCACACACTCTCTCACTCACAAACTCTCTCATACACACTCTCTCACACACTCTCTCTCTCACACATTCTCTTACACAATCACTCACTCACACACTCTCTCTCACACACTCTCTCACACTCGCTCTCACACACTCTCTCACACGCTCTCTCTCACACACTCTCTCACACTCTCGCTCACACACTCTCTTTCTCTCTCACACAATCTCAAACACGCTCTCTCTTTCTCTCACGCTCTCAATCACACTCTCTGTTTCACATTCTCTCTCTCACACGCTCTCTCTCACACTCTCTCACACTCACTCTCACACAATCTCAAACACTCTCTCTCTTTCTCTCACACTCTCAACCACACTCACTCTCTCTTTCACACTCTCTCACATACTCTCTCTCTCACACACTCTCTCTCACACAATCTCTCACACACTCTCTCACATTCTCTCACACACTCTCTCTCTCACTCCCTCTCTCACACACTCTCACACATTCTCTATCACAAACTATCACACACTCTCTCTCACACAATCTCAAACACTCTCTCTCTTTCTCTCACACTCTCAATCACACTCTCTGTTTCACATTCTCTCTCTCACACGCTCTCTCTCACACTCTCTCACACACACTCTCTCTCATACTCTCTCACACACTCTCTCCCTCACACGCTTTCTTTCACACTCTCTCTCTCACACTCACTCTCACACAATCTCAAACACTCTCTCTCTTTCTCGCACACTCTCAACCACACTCTCTCTCTCTCTTTCACATTCTCTCACACACTCTCTCACATTCTCTCACACACTCTCTCTCTCCATTCCCTCTCTCATTCCGTCTCTCACACACTCTCTCACTCACACACTTTCTCACACAATCTCTCACTCACACACTCTCTCTCTCACACACTTTCTCTCACACACTCTCACACACTCTGTCACAAAATCTCTCACTCACACACTCTCTCTCACACACACTCTCTCACACAGTCCCTCAAACAATCTCTCACTCACACACTCTCTCACACACACTCTCTCACACTCTCTCACACACACTCTCTCTCATACTCTCTCACACACTCTCTCCCACACAGGCTTTCTCTCACACTCTCTCTCTCACACTCACTCTCATACTATCTCAAACACTCTCTCTCTTTCTCTCACAATCTCAACCACACTCTCTCTCTCTTTCACACTCTCTCACACACTCTCTCACTCACACACTTTCTCACAAAATCTCTCACTCACACACTCTCTCTCTCACACACTCTCTCACACACACTCTCTCACACAATCTCTCAATCACACACTCTCTCTCACACACTCACACACACTCTCTCTTCACACTCTCTCACATACTCTCTCACTCACACACTCTCTCACACACTCTCTCTCCCACAATCTCTCACTCACACACTCTCTCACACACTCTCTCTCACACTCTCTCTCACCACTCTCTCACACAATCTCTCACTCACACACTCTCTTTCACACACTCTCACACACTCTCTCTCACAAACTCTCACACACTCTCTCTCACACACTCACATTCTCTCTCTCACACAATCTCTCACTCACACACTCTCTTTCACACACTCTCAGACACTCTCTCTCACAAACTCTCACACACTCTCTCTCAACACTCACATTCTCTCTCTCACACACTATCTCTCATACACTCTCTCTCACACACTCTCACACACTCTCTCTCACACACTCTCTCACACAATCTCTCAATCACACACTCTCTTTCACACACTCTCACACACACTCTCTCTCACACACACTCTTACACACTCTCTCACACAATCTCTCACTCACACACTCTCTCACACACTCTCTCTCACACTCTCTCTCACACACTCTCACACTATCTCTCACTCACACACTCTCTCTCACACTTTCTCTCATACACCCCTCTCACACAATCTCTCACTCACACACTCTCTCACACACTCTCTCTCACACTCTCTCTCTCACACAATCTCTCACTCACAAACTCTCTCTCACACACTCTCACAAACTCTCTCTCACACACTCTCACACTCTCGATCACAAACTCTCACACACTCTCTCTCACACTCTCTATCTCACACAATCTCTCACTCACACACTCTCTCACACACTCTCACACACTCTCTCACACTCTCTCTCACACAATCTCTCACTCACACATTCTCTCTCACACACTCTCACACACTCTCTATCACAAACTCTCACACACTCTCTCACACTCTCTCTCACACACTCTCACACACTCTCTCTTTCACACTCTCTCACATACTCTCTCACTCACACACTCTCTCACACACACTCTCTCACACAATCTCTCACTCACACACTCTCTCACACACTCTCTCTCACACTCTCACACACTCTCACACAATCTCTCACTCACACATCTCTCTCACACTCTCTCACACACCTCTCACACTCTCTCACACACTCTCTCACACAATCTCTCACTCACACACTCTCTCACACACTCTCACACACTCTCTCTCACACACACTCTCTCACACACTCTCTCACACAATCTCTCACTCACACACTCTCTCACACACTCTCTCTCACACTCTCTCTCACACACTCTCACACAATCTCTCACTCACACACTCTCTCTCACACTCTCTCTCACACACCCTCTCACACAATCTCTCACTCAACACACTCTCTCACACACTCTCTCTCACACTCTCTCTCTCACACAATCTCTCACTCACAAACTCTCTCTCACACACTCTCACAAACTCTCTCTCACACACTCTCACACACTCTCTATCACAAACTCTCACACACTCTCTCACACTCTCTCTCTCACACAATCTCTCACTCACACACTCTCTCTCACAAACTCTCTCTCACAAACTCTCACAC